>NC_091747.1:78172503-78282503 GCF_043380555.1 Nothobranchius furzeri | reverse complement strand
ACGCCGCCCCTGATAATAACATTAAAAACACCTCAGTTCTGCTCCAGTGTGAGTGATCAAAGGTTTAAAGGCTGATAAATGTGTCATGTCATGTGTAGATACTGCATATTTACCATCAGATATGTCTGATAAATGAATTTCTTTAAACATGCATGTCTGAGCAATTAGAATCACGGCTCTTCCGTTAAAAACTCGGAAAAACACACCAGAAATGCATGTTTGAACTATTATTAGGTTGCAAACACACACACACACTCACACACACACACACACACACACACACACACACACACACACACACACACACACACACACACACACACATACAGTATATAGTGTTGGTCTCTCTGCTTTCTGGGTCGGGTCGGATCAACCGTACTTCAGCTGATTCAGGTTATTTAAGACATATTGACCTAATTAAAAAAAATCATTGAATAAAAATCTGTTGGCCTGAGCAGGCTCTTATAGTCGACCCATTAGGATATAACTGAGCAAGAATCCTCTTTCATCAACAAATGAACTGCAATTTCAATTTGCATATTGAATTAAAACGAGGCTGTGGTGTGTTTGTGTGTGCGTGGTGTGCTCGTGAGAGCTCTGGGTTAAAGACGGGATGTTCTTTAGAGAAACACAGCCTGTGATGACCTCTAATGTAGCCAAAAGGCCCACTCTACTGTTTATGCCATAAAGCAATGGAAGAGTCAAACGTTTGATGTTTTATGGCCTTTAGGGCTAACTGCAGGGATGAAAAACATCTTTCAAAATGTAACATTTAGTAACAGCTGTCAAACAAACCCAGATGGCCGGTTGACCAAAGAACTTTTAGAGATTTATAACCCTTACTAGTTAGGAGTTATTTTAGCATGAAAATCATGTTAGAGTCACATAAAACCCCATTGATTGTAAAAGGTAACAAGTCTTCAGAAGGTTGAGTACATCGGCTTTGGTGCTATGGTGTGTTCTCACTTTGACATCAGTCGTAGATTTCCGCGCATCAACTTTTACGAATACATTTTAATTATTTGTTTTTTAGTTCTTGAGCTGGAGACACAAAAATATCTTGGGCTCAGATTCTGAAGGCTGTCTTGAAACTCACGTCTAAATTAATCGAACCATCTAGAGGTCCGAGAACAACTCTCCCTAAAACAAGCAGTGCCTTTGGACACTCTCTATAGGTCCTAAAGGTCTTATAAAGCTACATGTACTTAAAAGAAATCAAGTGATTAATGTTTTAAACCTGTTCATGAGATGCATTTTTGGATTATAGAACATACGAAGAGCTAGAGCCCTGCACTGAAGCCCTAGGCCCTCGGGTCGGCCTTCGGGCCAACGACTGTGTAATTACCTCGGACACGGGCCTTTATTTTTAATCAAATTCATTTAAAAAAACTGAAACACTTGAACACAGCAGCACCTGCCTGCTTCTCACGCACCGGCACCGTTAGCTCAGTTAAGGTCTGTGTGGTTTCTAAATGCGCCTATATAAACATATTCTCAAACTGCTGATTGAAACATGTGCCCCTATTCTAATGTGCCATTTTATGTCCACTTTGATGTCAGAAACCATTTGTTTATTCTCATGAAAACGGCAGCATTCTATTTTTCTGTAAGATCACAGAAAAAGAGAGCTGCTCGGGTCGAGCAGGCTGCTTCATGCGCGTTCACGCTCAGGCATAGCCCGTAGCATTTGCTATCAGTAGCTTTAGCAGCAGAGAGAGAGGCAGTGCCAACTCAGCGACTTTGTCGCTGTTCCTAATGCCTAGTGACGAACCTAGCTACATTTCTGAGGACCCTTAGCTACTTTCTTCTAGATATTTCCTGCAAAGCAGCAAAATAGCCATTTTCGCTCCGAACCGTTCTTTGAACATTGTTTCAGCTGTCATCAATGATATAAAAGTTACAGACACAGAAGACATTACTGGTGCTATAGCTCACCTAGGAAGATGTCGGACTCCTGTGCAGAAGATCCAGGTTCGATTCTGGATGTGAACATAATTTATTTAGAGTTTTTTTTTACATTAATGGAATATTTTTTTACAGTAAGATGCCCAAATGTTTATTTGAGACTCGCCGAACGGCATTGAATTCACAGATAAAAAAGATCTGTGAAGCTGACGGGCTGACTCATCTTAAACCTTTGTCGGCTGTGCTGAAGAGAAAGCTACAGAACTAAATTATTTAATTAATTAGCTGAACGTTCTCCTGTCGTCTGCCCTCCGGGCCACACACACACACGCCGGACTGTCTCAGCTGTTATTTTCGTTAAAGAGTGTGCACGTACAGCATGCGCGCCTCGTGCACGAGCCTACTATTGAAGCTGCCGTTACGCTTTTGGCCTGAGGGGGCAATCACGAGCATAAAAATTCAAAACTCCTTAAAGTCCCTTTAAGGGTTGGATTGGGGGGTTAAACCACCAAATGGTTCCCGAGCGCGGCTGTGTCTGCAGGTCACCGCTCCCACACATCAGTGTGTGTGACAACTAATGGGACTTTAACTTTAACAGTATTTGAATGTACGCTTCAGAATTCCTGGTGATTTTATGACTTGGAAAAGGAAAACTGTCAAATTAGGTCTGAATTTGTTCCTAACTCTGAATTCCAACTTCAGAGATAAAAGGAATGACTCCAGTAGTCAACAGGAATGAGGTTGGGTAGACCCTGGGCAGCTCTCCTGTCCAAAAACACCTCTAAAGGTGGAAACCTGATGAACACATAAGAAGGATAAAACCTGCTGGAGTGGGATTTTTACGTCTAGTGTCGACTCTTAATGATAAATCAGCCAATGTGGAATCGACAGTCCACCTCCTTCACAGAGTAGTAGCCAGACAAACCCAGCTGCATGGATTGTTTCTGCCTTCTGGCATCCATCGATCTGATCCATTGACTGATTTAAGATTTGATATCTAACTTTAGAAAAGTCAACAGCTCTCTGAAAGGAAGGAAAGAGCAAATGAAGCTGCAGAACAGTCCTTTCCTTCCTGTGATTCAGGACTTCTCCATTGCTGTTCTCCGTATACATACGCGTGTCCAAACCTCAAAAAAATCCTCTCAATTATTCTTTTACTTTGAAGTTTGAATGTAACTCAGCAGTGAGTAGTTTCATCTGGGATGTTATAGAAAGTTCATATAGTGGTGAGTTGAACGTCTGTGACAATCCAAACACCCCGGAGCAAAGATTCTCAGGGGAAAAAATGGGACATGGGTTGTCTGGAGGAGGAATTTTGCACAACTTCTGCATCGCTTACTTGACTTTGATCTGTGAGAATATTGTGACCTTTTAATTTCTGTCACCCGCAGTGCAAACTGAAGCAAAAAGCAAGGGAATTATCATTCTGAATGTACTTCAGGAAGAGAAAGTGTTTGATGTGCAAGCAAATAAAACAAAAAAAAAACCAAAACTGTCTAATTTTGATCAATATTTCTAAGTCAGCTCTAAATATGTGTCTAACCCCTATTTCACACCGGAAGCATCAGCGGCACGGAAAGGCAGCGGAATGCCACTGCTTCTAATTAGAAGCTATAATAGTCTATTGGGGTGATTCAAACCAGCTGTGATGCGAAAACTTTCAGGTGCATCCCAGAAGCAGCGGGCCGCACCGCGCTGCTAGAAATAGAATCGGGTTCTATTTTTTCCGCGAGCTGCTTCTGTGATGACAATTTCTGCAGGTAACATAGGGATAAATAGGAAATCACATACAGTTTCAGTGTAACCCCCTTTTAATTTTCAAAATAAAAGACTACTGCACCTATGCAATTTCATATCTATGTAGATTACATCGATACAAATTGACCTAACGACTTCTTCACCCCAGCATCATTCTAGAAGTGCATCGGGGTATTTTTACAGGCTTTAGTCCTGGCAGTGGAGAGGAATAACATCAAATATGGCACCTAACAGCGATATGGTGTCAATGGCAGAGAAGCCGCTCCATGACTGACATTTTCCCCAGAGTGCCCACAAGTCTCAAGTAAACCATTGCGCTGCCGTTCCACTCCACTGATGCTTCCAGTGTGAATTAGGGGTAACACAGTGATGCCACCAAAGGTAGAAACATAGAAGGAGTCTTAGGAGATGCTAAATGAACAGCTTTGGTAGATTTAGAAAGGGGAAAAAAATGGGGATGAGGAGTTTTACAACACAGGAAAACCTGGATGTGCATTGAAGACAGCAGCCGTCACTGGTTACAGGATCCTTTCCATGGCAATGGAAACACTTGACCAGCCAGCCAAGCAAGAACATGGTTTACAAGGTAGAGCTATCACTGTCCAACTCACACACTGAAAAAGACTTCACACTGGCAAATGCTATCAAGTCATCTGTACTAAAACTTCAACGTCTGAGCAGCGAGTTCTAAATGCATTTGGGAAATGACCTCAGACAAGGAATCCAAGAGCCCAAAGGTAAAGAAACAGAAGGGAAATAGTATTCAAGTCAGTCACTTAACCTCAAAATCATAGAGCTGCATTTCAGTCGTGGACAGAAGACAAAAGCCAGAATAGACACAATCCACTGTGCAGAACAGCTGCAATAAACCCCTGCAAAAGCATCAGTCAGGAGAACACTTACACTAAGTGTTCGACTGTGCCAATTTATAATCCGCTGCAGCAGTGTACAGAGACAATCGGAAGGTTCATGTCCTTCACTGTGTACAATACCCTTATACAGGGCATTTAGTAGCTGGTGCACTCATCTTTACGATGGACTTGAGAGGCAGCAGATTGGTGCAGCTAAATAGCCCAATAAGCCAGTCAAGAAGAGAAGCTCAGCAGGACTGAGTCCATTTTGTTTGGACATACTCTGTGAGAGTTAGGACAAGGTCTGAATCAATCCTGCGTGACCTTCATCCTCTTTGTCACACTGATAGGACCAATAAACTAGCACCTTCATCCCCAATACTAAGCAACACTCTCTGACTTCCAACATGGCTGCCACCCAGCAGTTCAGACTTTGTTATTACCAAACACGAAGAGGCCGTTTTTGTATATTCATTCATTAACTCTAATTTAAAACGGTGCTAGATTCTAGGCATGACATGTTGTCAGAGTTCCAGCTCTCCTGACATACGTGATGACTCAAGGTCATGGAAAGAATGTAAACACCCCCTTAAATTTAACTCTAGGATAATTTAATCACAACTGCAAACACTGTCATGCTGTCGACTGCATCAGAATGCCAATTAATAGCGTTTGTCGGCCAGGGCATGACTAGTAATCAGCAGTTTGATGTCTTTTCATTATAGCGTGAGACAAAAGCACTGTTAGTGCTTTCAAATGCACTGTTCATTTGTACATTACCTGTAAGTGCACTAGTGAAAGGAAAAATGCACGTTTGACGAATAAATCCTTCAATACGTGGCAACAATCCAGCCAAAGTGGAACGGCAGGCACGCGCTAAAACAGCTCCCAATTAAAATGACTAACTCTGATAACCTTTGCAAACCTTCATCAGTTTGAAATGTTTCAATAGGATTTCAATTAACTGCATGTCTATTTCCTGTGTGTGCTTTTTAGTGTACATATGTTATGTAGAGTTCTTTTCCTTTTCATGGGTGCACCAACTTTACGTATACCTCTTTTTAAAGGCTGACAGGAATCCTGTTGTCTTGTTTATACTCTGCACCTCCTGACTGACCTGGACAGTGACAGAGCAGAGTTCAAGTAAGTCACCGGCTCATGTTCAGTCCTCAGAGAAGAAAGCTCTTTCAAGTGTTGGAGATAAGGTTAAAGTATTGAGACTGAAGTTGGATGCAGTTGCTGCCGTTATAAAAACCACATGTTTGTGCTTTCAGTTCCATTTTAAATTCCGTGATGTCTTTTCCAAGCACCCTGCTGAAGATACATTTTCGCCTATCTGCAGTTTGATAACACTACCTGCAGGGGTAACACTTAGTGAAGCACCTTCCTCTTTCCTGACATTTCAGTGTGAACTTCTTCGATCGGTTGCCAAAGGAACCAGGCTCTATAAATCGCAAGGGACAGGGAGCTGTAGAACCCCCCCAGTGGGTGAGTAACTGATTTCATTGCCTGGACACAGAAGCTCCTCTTAAAATGTGCACATTGTAGGCTTGCAAATCAAGACCTCAAAACCACTTTAATTAAAAACTAAAGTACTAAAACACAAAGAAAATCCAAGAAATTAGATGCAAATATAGGAATAATATAGAAATCACAATATTATAATTATTATATTTTACCTTGTTGTAATTGATTTTTTATTTTAAAGAGACCTTGAATGTTTTGAAAGTTGCCCATAAATTAACAGCATTATTATTATTATTATTATTATTATAAATACTACTACTACTACTACTACTAATAATAATAATAATAATAATTATTATTATTATTATCATAACTTATTATTATAGGATAGAAAATAATTAAAACATGGTTTCTATGGAGAATTGCTATTCTTCACACAGGACAGATTTGACATATTTTGATCATTTTTGCTAGAGTTTGTGGGGTGGGAGTTGTTCCCCTTCTACTTTGTAGTTTAGGTCTCGTTGCTAAAGCCATCCGATTTTTTCCTTGCAGCTAAAACAAATATCTTGTGACGAAAGTCCAAGCATTTCAAGTCGGCACTATGGATATTTTCTGAATATCTAAAGAGTTTTAAATATAGATTCCAAAGACCCTTAAGCTCAGAACAACACCAAAACAAATCATAAAGTCTGGATGGAGCTTGGCTGCATCGATCTCTCCCCACATAAAAACACTCGGCCTGGACCTGGCTAACTTTACTTTGGTTTCTTATTTTGTAAAGAAGGCTGTCCCATACAAGGGTTTTTCCATGGATCATCAGACAATCATTTTAAGAAAGGAGAAAATAGCTTGTTAGAATCAGCTTAAAGAGCAAGTCACCCCCAAATCTACTTTGTTTCCTGATAAACTATATAAATGCGTATCTAATCATGCTGCAGACATGTGTAGTCAATAGTTTTGTATTTTAGTGCATTTTAATAAAGAATATTATTTTCTGCCTAAAACTGTCAGTGTTGTGCCGTTGTCAGGAAAAAACTATGCACTGCATTTGAATTTAAATCTGCCATCATTGTTGGCTAAGAGGTACCCTAGAATGTTAGCTGGTACCATTTGATGTCACACTCAGTACGTTTACATGCAGCCAATATCCGGGTTATGATCGGGTTAAGGTCGGTATTCGGGTTTCTGAGTTGATCAGAATAACCCGTTTATAAGCATAAATAGAAAGAGTTACCTCGAACTTGCATAACCCGATGTAAATGCGGACGTTGGGGTAGCGTCAGGACGTATGGACTACGTCCAGACGCAATATGCTTCATTTCCGGTTCTTCTTGTTCCGGTATCCGTGAAAACAACAACATGTTTCCCAGTTTGGAAGAGACAGCGACCGCGTTTCTTTGCGCTTTAGTTTCCTCGTCACTCCAAAAGTGTGGTGCTGTGCCACGACTCGCCATGTTGCTCCCAAATTGTTGTTTACTTCCGGTGTTCTGGCGCACACAAGATGTCTCGCTACTCAAAAGACCAAGATTCCTTGTGAGCAGAGCATGCACAGAACACACGCTTTGATGGGGATATCCCGGTATGCGTTTACACGACCAAACATTTGGGATACAAAAGGGTTACCCCAGGTGTAGTAACCGGTTATGAGCATATCCGGGTTTTTGGCGGTGTTTACATGGCCGTGCGGAACCAGGTTATTGTGAATATTCGGGTTGTAAAAGGGTTACTGGCTGCATGTAAACGCACTGACTGTCATTGTGAGCCTGTGTGTGTACCATACCATACCATCTTTATTTATAAAGCACATTTAAAAACGGCATGGCAGCCGACCAAAGTGCTGTACAGAATAAAAAGTAAAAACACAATATAAAACAATACACAGTCAACAATAAAATGCACAAGGCAGATAATTACAGTCAATAAAAAGACACATAATAAAATAATAAAAGTCAGGGATTTAAAAATGCCTGGTCGTAAAAGTGAGCCTTCAGCAGCGATTTGAAGGAGGAGGATGGTGCCAGCCTCACCGAAAGAGGAAGTGCATTCCATAATGTCGGAGCAGCATAGACAAAAGCACGCTGCCCCCGCGTTTTGTATTTCATTAATGGAACATGAAGCAGCAGGCAATCAGCAGACCTCAACGCCCGGTTTGGCACATACCTAGTGACAAGATCCGACAGGTAATCCGGTGCCACACCGTTCAGGGCCTTAAAAACAAAAGTCAGGATTTTAAACTTGACCCTAAAGTTTACAGGTAGCCAGTGGAGCTGCGCCAGTACAGGTGTGATATGTTCTCTCCTAGGAGTGTTTGTTAAAAACCTGGCTGCCGCGTTCTGTACGACTTGAAGCCTGTTAAGAGCGGAGGCAGGTAAACCAATTAAAATGGAATTTGCATAATCCAGTCGAGAGATGATAAAAGCATGGATTACGGATTCCAGGTGTGCTCGTTTCAGGATCGGTTTTAAGCGGACTAGTCTGCGCAGCTGATAAAAACACGATCTGACCACTGCGTTAATCTGAGGGCCCATGGAAAACTGTGTATCAATTTTCAACCCCAGGTTGGTAACACACTGCTTGAGGTCAAAAGGGAGAGTGGCCAAATCAGAAGATACTTGTGTGGTTTTGTTAGGGGTCATCAGGAGTGCCTCAGACTTAGAATCATTTAGCTTAAGGAAATTATTAGCAAGCCAAACCCTCACTTCAGCCAAACATTGGTCCAGAAGAGAGAGAGGGAGCCTGGTTTTTTCAAAGCCAGGTAGATCTGGCAATCATCTGCATAAATATGAGAGCCCAGGCCATATTTCCTCAGGATGAAACCCAGGGGGAGGATGTAAATTGAAAACAGGAGAGGCCCAAGCACAGATCCCTGCGGGACTCCCCATGGAAGTGGGAGGAATGCAGAGGAACAATTACCCAACTGGACCTTGAAAACTCAGTTTGACAGATATGAGCAGAACCACTGAAGTGAGGTACCCCTAAGCCCTACCCATGACTCAAGTCTATCCAGCAAAATATCGTGGTCAATGGAATCAAATGCTGCAGAAAGATCTAATAGTAGGAGCAAAACAGGCGACCCAGAGTCAGAAGCCACAAGGATGTCATTGGTCACGCGAAGAAGGGCTGATTCGGTACTGTGAAGTGGCCTAACCCCAGACTGGAACACGTCATCCAGAGAAAAGCTATTCATGTGTGCTGTAATCTGTGAATAGACAATCTTTTCAAGGACCTTAGACAAAAACGGTAATTTGGAGATTGTGTGTGTATTTGTTAGCGACTCCACCGTCTCGGTCCGCTAGGCAACAGCATTTGTTGCATTTTTCAAACAGGAAGTGGGAGCTGAGTAAGAATCTGGTAGGGGTGACTCGCTCTTTAAACTATTTCTAAAAAAAAAGATCAAATGAATGTCCGTCTGAGTAAATCACAGTATGTTCCAAAACATTCAACATGGGAAAGCAGGAACACTGCCTTAATTCACACGCCAAACCCTTGTTTAACAAAGAAAGTGTGAAGAGGTGATTTTTTTTAAACTAGGGCACAGATGGAGGTAAAAACATAAACCATAACTGTTTCCAGATGTTAAATGAAAATGTTAGGAGGAGATATTTATGTGTCTGGTGATGAACTCAGATAAGGGCCGAGTGAATCTGCTGTTGAGGTCAAGCCTAAACAGGTTTTGTCAGCTTTTGTTTCTTTAAATAGATCACATTTTCAAAGCTTTTATTGAGCCACTCATAACTTTTTCTTTAGAATCATTGTTGATGACCTTGAAGGAGAGGAGCTCAATAAACCAGCCCATTAAGTGGTCAGGCTGGCTGATGGGGGAGTCTCAGATGGGGCTCCAGACACTTGCAGGGGCTAGCCAGCTCCATCTGTTGTGATGACACCCATCCTTTCTTTGATGAGTTCATTCTCCTTCTGTCTGGTTGTGGATTTAGGATCCCTAATACAAATACTAATATAATGTACTATAGCAACCCTTTTATCTTGGCTGCAATAGTGCTTTTAATTAGGTCTAAACTGGAACGTGGCATTTTTTTAATCTCTTGATTTTGTTTTTATTCCATTTTCATTGTATGTCCTTTTATTTAGTGTTGGATTTTTATGTTTTAAGTATTTAATTATTTTCATTATTATTTTAACATTAATATTACATATATTTACATGTGTATGTATTAAACAGGCTCTGGTCTGCAAAGCAAAGATGCCCAAGGGTATTAATGAAGTCACCTATCCTAACTTAACCTAACTTGTGTAGACTTTCAGCCTGCTCTTTGTGGGCTAGAAGCCATTTTAACCTTTGCTCATAACCAAAGACCATAAAGTATTGGTAAAGTGTGTTTCATAAAGGTCTATGTGAAATGTCCCGACTGTCTGACACAAATAACTGAGGCAAATGAGTCTAAATTGACTCAGAACACCTTTTCTGTTCCTGGTCAAAACTAAGCAGTGTGATTTTTTCAAAGGGAAAACTTCAGCTGAAAACGTTGTTTTTAAAATCAGCATTAATTGATAATTCTTTGTTACTTTTCTGGTCACTGCAGATCGTTGACCATTCAAGCAGAGGATGAGACTGATTGTTTGACTTAATGAACCACGGTCACACATAAAGTTTAGCCTTTAAGGGGCCATGGCTCTAAAAACCCATCAGTATATAGCCCCATTCCCACCTGTACCGGGTCGGCCCGGGCCGAGTAGCATAGGTTGTTTACATATCTGGGTGGCCTGGTATTTTTCCGGGCCAACCAAGGCTCATTCTCGGCCCTCTTCCCGAGGGGTACTGCTTCAGGCCGACCAGGGCCAACACGCCCACTGCTGACAGCAAATTCACACCTTCCATTAGAGCAAGCCTCTGATTGGTGGGTAGAATCAGCCCACATGGGCTTAAGGCAAGGATGTGTGGAATCAACCGGGCCAGGCTGGGGCCGACTGGGGCTACCCGGCCCGGGCCGACCCGGTACAGGTGGGAATGGGGCTTTTGATGTCACTGCTGTTAGCAGTTCAAAAAATGAAGGTAAAACAGAATTTTAAATGTTTATTGTTTGTGTTTTAAGAAACAATCTGGTAAACAGATGGATCCAGACTCTGTAGTTGACTGATAACGGCGCATGGAGCGAATCACCACGACTCGTCTACCTCCGCTGGTATTGTTGTGCTCCTCGTTTTAATTACATTTTGAGCTCTGCAGCATTTGACTGTGCAACTGTGAAAATTGCACCATGTAAATTAAAAACTACTTGGCCCCATTGGTAAGTCACTCCATTTGCACTAGCTGGGAATATTGTCTAAGTGGCGCAAAGTCGCTCCATTTTCTCCTTCCATTCATTTCTTATATATATATATATATATAGCCAGACAAATATATGTATATATATATATATATATATATATATATATATATATATATATATATATATATATATATATATATATATATATATATACATATATCAGGGTGGACCCAATAAGGCTCAGAACTAGATGCTACCGTATAATTCAAGGATTATTGTCATTAATTATTAAAGCCTTTAAAGGTGAAAGCTGAAATGCTTACAGAATTTTTTAAACTTTGTGATATTTGTTCACAAATCAAATGATTTAAATAGTTTTGCTCAAATCAGGTGAGTCAAGATTTTAGCCCCAAAACAGGAATTAGGAGGTATGTATCATCAAAGTCTGTAGAAGTTGGGCAGGATCACTCAGGTTATCTTTGAAATTATGTAGAGCAGTTTCATGCATTATCACGTAAAAACATTTGTGAGCCTTTGACATGCTCAACTTATCTCGTTTTAACATCATGCTAAACATGCAGCAGAATTGTTTTGTGGTTGGCTACGGTGTTTCTGTGGAAAATTGGTAAACAAAGTTGCTGTTCACTTAAAAACATTTATTAATTATTATTTTTTATTATAACTGGTCACTCTGAGTTTTCATGCAGGCTGAATATGAAAAACGGTCTCCTACACCTATCTCCTGCATTAGCTTCTGATAGAAAATAACAATGAAACTACGATTTGAAAAGCCTGACAGATCTACGTCACACTGTCACTTAACGCTTACCTTGAATCACGACGAAGGCTGTAGTTGGTTTAGGTTCCAGGAAACAGCAGAGAACATCTCGGCTGGTAGAAGCGTTAGCAACTCCACCACACAGAAGAACTCCTTCAGGCTTGGGTTATTTGTGGAGATAAAACAGCATTGCAGAGCAAATGGAGTCAGTGGTAGATGTGTGATGTGATCCGTGCTGTCACAATATCAGGAAATAAAACTCCAAATCCTGCAGTCTGAATCTCTCCTCCGATGGGGATCACTTCTAGTTCCTGAAACAGGTGCACCAGTGCTCCCCCCACCGAGTATGATTTGAGCCTGATTTATGCTTCTCTGTGACCTCCACAACAAAGAGACGCACACGGAGTGTCGGAAAGGTTTTCACATTTGAACTTCTGTTCAGGCAGCGGAGCGTTGCAAAGCAGTTCCTCGCCAGGACAACAGAGGGCGTAGCGCTGTTCTGTGATATCCTGCCACCAAAACGCTCATGAATCTGGTCCTCAATACTGTATTTACTAATATAGGGGTGTCAAACTCAAACTCACACGGGGCCGAAATGAAACTTTGGGATGGAGTCGAGGGCCAAACTTAATAATTTTTGAAAAAGTGACGGCAAATTTGCACATTTTCCTTATCAACATATATGCAATTTTGAACCTTTAAATTTGGAAACAAACATATTTCTGCATTAACACTGAATGTGGAATAACCAAATTACACACGAGCAAGTCAGTTTGAAATAAAAGGCATCAGTGGTATTCATTACTTGTGGTATAATCAGCATTTTTAAAATCTATTCAGGATTTATGTTTTCTTGTTTATTCATTTTTCTTATTTTTTATTCTCCTTTTTTTCTCCTGTAATATGTGTCATCGCTGCTGTGACGTCTAGCTTTCCCCACTGAGGAACAGTAAAGGGATTTTCTATTCTAATCATCTATCTGCAGCCTTTCCACTTCCTGTTTACTGTAGGTTAAATCTTTTCTCACGTGCCAACAACAAAATAAAAATATCATTTTATCTTAAATGAAAATGCAACATCTCACCTGTTAACTTTCATGTTTTGGAGCAGAAAAAGAGCATAAAACCAACATATTTAAAGCTCAGTTTGCTCCACTGGTTTACTGTGATGCTCACCTGTTCCAGCCAGATACCTGCATCATGGGGTTGATCTGAGCTGAGGAGGAGACTCCTGTTGTTTTGTTCATCTTCATCATAATAATGACAACATTAGATGACAACAGGTGCTCACATAGGTTTGTGCTGATGAACATGTCTGAGCAGCTTGACCACGTTGTTGTGTGTCGGGGAGGAAACACGACAGCAACCACAGAGCCGTGCTGGTTTGAGCGTGTCGCTGTTCGCTGGAGTTATATCAGCTCTGTCTGGATGTTAAGCCTGGTTTATGCTTCTCCGTCAGCTCCGCAAGGGACAGTCACGCACGGATTGACGGAAGCGTTTTGCTCTTTTACTTCTCCGTCTCCTGGAGAGTGTTGCAAAGCAATTGCCTGGCAGGACCACAGAGGGCGTAGCGCTGTTCTGTGGTATCCTGTCATGTATCGGTCCAAGATAGTGCGTTTATATTGTGTTTTGTGTATATAAGAGACTTTTAACACAGTCATATTTGTCTCTCATTCTCCCACCGCTTCATGCGCTCACCACCTCTAAACCCACGTTTCCTGTCATTTCCGTCCACAAATAAAACACTTGCTGCACATCTTTTCACTCCTCCAGTCACGGGAGAATTAAACGTTCATGTTTTTAGAGTTTTTTCGCGAGGTATTCTTCAAGCTTCTCCGTGTCTGCCGCTAGTTATCCTCGGCTCTCTTTGCAATGGCGGCGCTGTAAACAACAGCGGCATCCTGACCAATCACAAGTTTGCGTCAACTACCCCTGACTGCATCCCGGAGATTGGGGCGGGGCTAAATGTGGGCGGGGTCAAACGTTTAGAGGTGGGTGGAGACAACTATTTGACTCCTGCGTCCTGCCCCTCTCTCAATGGAACCAGGAAACCGCTGTGTGTGTGCAATGCTGTAGCCGGGACAGAGGGAAGTAGCTGCCAAAATCAAGGTAAGCCAGGATTTTTCTTTCTCTGTTTTAACAATATCGAGGACCAATGTTGGGCGAACGTTTTATGAACTTGGAAATTAAAGGTTTTTTCCCCATTATGAGTTTTAGATGATACATATAGCCTATTTTACACATGCGGGGTGACTTACTTTTGAGGAGAAATGTTTACAGGGTTCCCGCGGAGTCTTAAAAGCATTGAATTTATGAATTTGAAAGTAATACCTTTAAAAGACTAGAGAAACCCTTCAATTTTGGCATCTGGGTCTTAAAATTTGTGTTGGATGTAAGTTTTCTGTACTGCATTTTTCTTCTGAAGTTCATCAAAATATTCCAAACAAGTGATGACATGAAGAGAAGCACTAGTATTAATAAAGGCTATTTTTAGACATTTATTTCAATTTTGTGTCTTTACTGTTTGCACTGTTGCTTTTATACAATAGAAATACTGCAAGAAATTAGGGTAATAAAATTAACAATAATAAAAAAAAACGTCTTAAAATTAAACTAAAATATAGGCAACAAAAATTATTGTTAAGGTTCTAATGTAAAACCAGAGATCCGGTTATATTTTTAACCATTTGTTTAAAAATATCACCGATCTTCTACCAAGTGCCCACCCAGTGTTTTGTCAAAATATATTGGTAAAGTTGTATGGATAAATAAATGAAAACTAGTTCAAGAATTTTATTTTATTTATTTACTTTTTTGCTGATAGTGCTGTGAAATAGGTATTAATTTTCTATATGGCTTTAGAAAGATCTTAAACAGAGTTAATTTTAAGTTGAAGAAACCTGTAGGAACACTTTTATAGCTTTGGGGAGATATGTTGTGTGGTCGTGATTACTTTTTGGTGGAAAATATATTTTACAGGGGGAAATGTTAGTTTTTTAAGCTTTTTATGTTTGTATCTGAGTTCTACACCTGATGGGCTTTATTATTATGGTTAGAGTGCTAATCTGATACGTGTAATTATATAAACGTTTTGCTCAGTCAAGTGTCAACAGAATAACATGAATGTTTTCATAGTGAATGAATGTTGTCATTGTATCACCAAGGTCTGAGGAAGACAGAGTGCAGGCACGGAAAAGACGGAGAGAGGAAAGAGTAAAACAGGTGAGAGACAATTTGATTAATTCTTGTAGTTCAACTGTTGCTTGCAGACTAAAGCATAATTCCTTCACTTATTTCAGGGCCTGGAAGTGGTCCCTCCTAAGAAGTCCTGCCATACTGAATTAGTCTGTGCAGCATCAGGTATTGTTCAAACAAGTATTATTGTACACAACCCCCTAGGTTGTCGAAATGGGATGTGGGAAGATTCAAGATTCAACTTTTTGTCATATGTACAGCTAGAAAAACACGCTTTCTGCACAATGAAATTCTTACTTTGCCAAGATTAGAAAATTAAGACCGTTCCAGACGAGCACTTTTTTTTTCAAAGCAAGTTTTTCAGTCATTTCTCTATTTTCATTAAACCAGAATACTAAGCAACTGATCTTTTTTACAACTTGCACTGTTAATATGCTTTTTATGAACCACAATCTTTTTCCTTTCTAGCAGAGGCTGAGAACTTGCTGGAACTGGACACAGGGAACAGAGTATGTTTTATATTGTTGGCTTTTCTTGTGTCATTGTTTCTTCTCCAACCTCTATTTTAATTAGAGGTGTCAAATAATTCCATTACTTGCAATTAATTTTTTACAGCCATGATTAACATGTTATATATTTTAATTATGTTAATCATTTTTAATCTACTGCTTCTTTATGGGACTTTTAAATAAACCAATTTCTTTTCTTTTACGCTTCTTGCTGGTGTTCTTGAAGGGTTGATGTAAACTCATAAGTTGAAGGGTTGACGTTACAGTGACAAGACCGGTGAGAGATTAGCTGCAGCAGTGTTTATTTCAGCGACCTTGTTATCTTTACTCAGTTTTTTTCACCCTTCTTGCAACTTTTTCCAAAGTTATTGTTACCATTTGGATGTAATGGGTGTGTCACTGAGCATCAAGGCTGCTGACAGCTTCTCTCCTGTATCAGACGCACATCCTTGCTGCAGATTGGAAAGACCACAGCATCAGCTGTTTGGTTAGCTGTTAGCATTGAAAATAAGGCTTATATTATGTACAGTTATTAGATTAAATTAAAAGATTAGATTACTTTCAGATCATACATAATTAATGTAAAATATGTTTTTAATCTCTTGACAGCAGTAATTTTAATATTGTCTTTATTTTTGATTAGGAGAATTCTCTGCTTGAGGACACCTTTGAGGCAGCAAGGTGGTGTACCACAAGGTCCTTCAAAAGAAGCCTTTCCCTTCCCCAGGTCATCACCATGGACAGGAAAGCTTGCCGGAGGGCAGTGGAGAGGTTATGCTTCTGTGATGGCCTAGATGAAGAGGAGATGAACGATCCGTTCCTGTTCATGTTTAGTTTTCAGTCAGACTATGAGGAGTTCTGCAGAGAAATTGAGGAAAAAAGGAAGATCAGGGTGTTTTCTGGCTTTGAAATGCGATAGTACAGCGGTGTCACAGTTTTTGCATTCTTTTTCCTCCTCACATTGTTTTTTTGGAGGTTCTCTTGCTTTTTGTGTGCTTTTTGGTTCATTTGTTTGTACTTTTTTTTTCCTGTGTTGGCTGTTTGCTCTATTAAATTTACCTTTTTTGAAAAATTTAGTCTGCATTCTTGGGTGTCTCACACAATGTCTCACCACCCCGCCTCAAACCCTGGCATGTTTTAAGAAGTATCAGCACAATTTAAGTCTCTGGTCCTCTTAATGTAGCTGATATAACTGAGTGTACAACAAATTTACCCGTGTCTGTACTGTTTTACACTCACTTGGGAAATGACTATTAAAATAAAGGCGGCATTGATAAAATCAACTATTAAAAT
Organism: Nothobranchius furzeri; assembly: GCF_043380555.1. NCBI lineage: Eukaryota > Metazoa > Chordata > Actinopteri > Cyprinodontiformes > Nothobranchiidae > Nothobranchius > Nothobranchius furzeri. The sequence goes on along the minus strand of NC_091747.1, from coordinate 78,265,517 downwards.
GGTTTTGACAGGTTTAAAGAATAGTCTATCAAATGCCTGAACCTTTTATATAGGTACCAAAAGTATAGCTAAAAGACACAAATACCTATGTGCTATAAATACACATACCATACAAAAGTAGAAAAAAGAATAAAAATATCAGAACAGATTGGATCAAAAATGGCGCCTGTAATTATCTGCTCTTTAAAATTATCATGACATCCAGCAAACAAGTCATTTGATTACCAATGTTATGCTTTACATGGGTTTTGTGGGTTTTTAGGGCTTTCTAATCCTTAGAAAGGGGCTACTCGCGGTTTCCTGGTTCCATTGAGAGAGGGGCAGGAGTCAAATAGTTGTCTCCACCCACCTCTAAACGTTTAACCCCGCCCACATTTAGCCCCGCCCCGATCTCCGGGATGCAGCCAGGGGCTACTCGTCTTGTTCGATGGATGTTTAAAAAAGTGGGCTCGACTCCGTACGTACTTGCGTGCCCTACGCAAGGACCGATAATGGCGTTGCGTGTCTCCGCACTGATGCAGACGGAGAAGCATAAATCAGGCTTTAGTTGGAAAACTTTCTCTTTCAGTCGTGAACACATTACTGAGCGGCTAGAATCTCTCTTTCTGGGCTTCGAAGTCAGAAAATAGATGAGTGAACTCGGCGCTGAGTGAGAGGAGTGTCTAGTTTGTCCGAGACAGCGGAGCTGCAGACCGGCAGCAGTCGCTGGAAAAAACACAAAGGAGGGGGCGCGTCGGCTCCGCGCTAACGCCGCAAAGCATCATGGGAGTTGAAGTCTTTGCGGTAAAATCGGCCAGCGGGCCAGTTTTAATATATTTTTGATATTTATCTCGCGGGCCACATAAAAATGCTCCGTGGGCCGCATCAGGCCTTGTGTCTGACACATGTGCTTTATAACAAAGATAATTAGTCTTTCATTCTCCTCCACCTCTTCATGCGGTCGCCACCCCTAAACCCACATCTTCCATCGTTTCCGTCCACATTTGCTCCGTATTTGGCACTCCTTCACTCATGGGTGAAAAAAATGTCAATACCTTTGGACGTTTTCTGCGATGCGTTCTTCAGTCTGCTCTGGGTCTGCTGCTACATATCTGTTTACTTTTTAACGGAGCTACAGCGGTGCTGGTGACGAATATACAAGAAGCGGCATCCTGACCAACCACAAGCTTGCGGTCTCCGTCACTTTCGACAGATGTTTAAAATTTTGGGTATGTCTCCGTCACCCTCTGTAAGCCTGTCGGAGAGCTCTTGCGCTGATGCATAATGGCATTGCGTTTCTTCGCACCGACACAGGCGGACAAGTATAAATCAGGCTTTACAAAGCATTAATTCCTACTAGAGAACACTGCAAATGTACTGAATAAACAAGTGAACCACATCTTTAATTCTCCATTATGGAAAGCTCTATGAGCAACCTCAGTTCAGAGAAATAAATGTTTGTTCTGAGCAGACTGAAAAGCTTGTGGCTTGCAGGAGTGAAGTCAAGACTAAGACAAATTTGATAGTTTTATAATTGTTCCAGTTTGAAAATGTAATTGCATTTTAAGCAAATTATTTTAAACAAATGTTTACATCAGGTGTTCTCGAGGGCAGGTGCCCTCGAGGGCTACCATCCTGCTAGTTTTCTGTGTTCCCTGCTTGACCACACCTTAATGGAGGGACTGAATCCTCTCCTTACCTCATTTAACTTGTTATTTACTCATTCATTTCAATCAGGTGTGAAGGAGCAAAGAAACTGCTAACATGTGCGGGATGACAGCGCTGGAGGACTGGAGTTGGTGACCCCTGGTTTACATCAACATAAAATCTGCATCACATAATTATTTACTTAATATTTTATAGTTAGTTGCTGCACAAATAGGGAAACGATGTATGTACAGCTGCTTTAGTCGAATTTGTTCATATTTGGATTCATATTTGGATCTTCTGCCCTGCGGTCAGCTTTGTGCAGAGCTGATCCAACACACCCACTGACTGATTGGACGGCTGAAGTTCGCACCATTAATACCTCTATGTGAGCTCCACAACAAAGCGAGGGAGCCTCTGATTGGTGGACAGAATCACCGCCAGCGGTGCCTTCCCACATGTGCGATTTGTTATCAGTCTGGATGAGGTGAAGTAAACATCTTCTCTGACTGCAGCCCGGAAGCCCCGTTCGAGCCGCGGCAGCACGAGGACAGGCTGCTGTGGGAGCACACAGCAGTCTCCGTGAGAGTAGGAAGCAGTGTGCTTCACGTCAGAGTCCCCAAAAGCAACACTGCGCACGTACACTTCTGTTTGACAATTTAAGAACACCACAGATTTTTTCATGCTCGTACACATCCACGCTCCTGAGAAGGCATGAACCAGAGACATCATGGTGCCCTCCAGGGGCGGGCCAACCCTAGCCAGACTGGTCATGTCTAGGCTAGGGTCCCGATCCAAGGCTAATCATGGCCAAATAAGGAAAACAACCAAAAGAGACAAACACAGTTACCTAAAACCCACAACAGTGGTGTGTTTGGCTATTTGATAACAGAACTGCAGCCTCAGATGTTCCTAGATTGTTGCTCTATCCAGCAGGGTTTGGGCTGCTCTAGAACAAGTTATTCCAGACAAAGATCTTGTACGTCTAAACTCAACCAATGTGTTCTAACCAGGTTATTGTCCCTGAGCCCATGGTGAAGCACGTAAAATGCACTTTTTCACTTTTTCAAAATGCTGCAATAATTCACGCTTAAACAGCAAAGAGAAAAGCCTGAACACCTTGTTAATAACATGTAATCATCCCGTGATTGAAATTAAAATCTCATCAAAGTACTCGTAATTATTTACAAACACAAGCACACACAATGAACGCACAACAGAACCGGTAATAATGGATTTTATGTTGTCATTTACTCACACCCAGGGGCGGATTTAGGACTGAAGAAGGTCCGGGGCTGAACACACACACACGCACACTCGCACGCGCGCACACACACACGTGACACGCACTAGTCGACATATATTTGTCTTGTACCACATAATTTTTAATCTGAAGCTACATATTAAGCATTTTCAGGGCAGAGTATTGTTCCTGTTAGTGTTTAGTGTGAGATGATAGTAAATATTCCCTTTCTTTCTCCAACAACTTTACCTGATAAGCTAACTTTAGACAAACCAGCAGCACAACAAATATTTTCAAATAAGACTCACAAACCTGAGTCAGCACCAGTCTCATCAAAGCTGGGGTTCTGTCGTCGTACTTTTGGTCTAAAAAACGTCCTTATGTCCATCTTCACTCATGCGTTTCAGGCAGTGTGTAGAAGAATCCGGCTGCTGAAGGGCTTCTTCTTCAGTGGTGGAGGCTCAGGCAGGCTGTATACAAACTACTGCCAGCTGCTCCCTCTCTGTTGGACTTTGGTACTGCATGTTACTTCCGCGATTTAGATCCGGGGCTTTTCATGAAACATTCGGGGCTTCAGCCCAAGTAGCTGGGCCTAACGCCGCCCCTGCTCACACCTGCCTTGATGTTATCAGGTCAGAATTGTCGCAAATCAGATTTGTTTACAGATTTTATTAATAAAATAAAACCTTGTTTTAAATCAAGAGGCAACCTCCATCAGTTTGTTGAAAAAAGTAAGAATGAAGTTTTTCTCACATCCCAGATGTCTTTAGTTTATGATGAAAATATTTTTCACAGGTTGAAACAGTAAAGAAAATTCCTCATTTAAAATTTCAAAACGTGAACATTTTAATAATCTTCCATAAACTGTGAAGAGAAAACTCAGAAAGAAACACAAGTCAGTTTAAACTGAATAACTGAATAATAAACTCGACCCTGCAGCTCTAAATAAAGTCAAAGTCACTCACCTGACATCTTTTTTCTCAATTTCATTAATATTTGGAATCATGGAAGGTTGAAAAAAATGCTGCAAACTGAATGAAAGTGTTTCAGTGAGACGACTCCCAGTTTTCATCACCGAGAAGGTTACATATTTGTTCTGGAGATCATGTCAGAGATCATTTCAGATCAAATTATGGAACAGAATCCAGCTCAGTCAGATGTTCAAGATTCAAAAGGTTCATTCGTCACATGCTCACTTATACAATCTGCAGCAAAACAGGACCCTGAGCAGCCTCGACAGAAAAAGCTAAATTAAAATAGAACAAACGTATAAAAAATATACATACAAACGAAGATGTAGAAACAAAAGTATAAATGTAGGAAACATAAAAACTCTCCCAGATTCATCATCATTTAACTGTGGTGAGAACTCCGCTCTGATGGAGACTCTGCCTCTCACCTGATAGCAAGGTGACAGGAGGGGCTTCCAGGCTTGTGACACCTGTTTCTGTGCATTCTGGGTCTTGGAGTTTCAGTAGTTTTTGTACTGGGCAGCCAAACAACGTTGCTATGTGGGTCACATTTAGACACACTCACACTGAAGACATGTCAGTCTGCACTCCATCAAAACATTCTGATAGATGTGTGTTCTACAACACAAAATAGCCTGAGTGTTCGTGGCAACCGGGTCTGGGGGTTTAAGATTTTGGCATCTGCCTGATCAATCCTGGTGGCTGCCTGGTGGGGTCTGGGTCCCGGGCTCGGCCAGCTAGGGGGTGGGAGGCTGCGGGCGGGCCTGTGGACTTGCTGCTGATGCCTCCCGGGACTCTGCCGGCTGCTGGTTGTGGCCCCCCGGGGCGATCCTCTGTGCCTCTCAAGGGGGGCGGGGGCCTTTCTGGTTGCAGTCTCCTTGGGGTTCCTGTGTTCTGGGGCAGCGCCTGGATCTCTGGGACTTGGAGCTCCCCCCGTCTCCTGCGCATCTTTGGGGGGCGGATCTGTGGCCCCTCACACTCTCTGTTGGACGCTCCTATAGAGAAACACACACAGGTGCTCTCAAAAGTATGGGCTTGGGCACGTTAAACACAGGTCTTAAGACTATGGTGGGCACTTATGATTTATTATCGTGAATGTTCAGTTAAGCAATGTTGATTATATATTTCTTCATCAAGTTGACGCAGTGATAGCTAGATCTTGTATTGTGGTTGTGTCCCATTTGTTTTTGTTCTTTTGCTTTTTTTTTTGTCTTTTTCTGCAGGTCTAGAAGCAGACTCTTGTTCATTATTGCTTATTTTTGTGGACCCCCCCCCCCCCCCCCCACCACCACCTTTTCTTTTCCTTTCTCTTTCACCTCTGTCTCCGTGCCTGGTCGGAATTACAAAGCATTCAAAAACAATAACAATAAAGTTTTAAGTATCAGGCGTGACATTAAAAGCAGAAGCTTTGATGCTCCACCTGAGAGTAAATCTGAAAGGCTTGTCACCAGCATTCAGACATCAATTCTGCTTGCTTCACAGCCAGACAGGACACGGTAAAAAAAACTAAAACAAAAAAAAAAAAAACGAGGAGAGTAAATATCTGATGAAAAAATACTTCAATGTAGAAACCACAGATTTAAGAGTTCAAGTAAACATTAGTTATTGATTTTTCCTCTGTGGTTCCAAAGCAGATCACCGGCCTGCTAAGCTGTTGGCTTCATGAGTTTTCGAGAAGACGGCTGTCTGTGCTCCGCAGAGGCCCACGTCAAAAACATTTAACCTCTTATTTGTCAACCCTTCATGTCAACCCTTCATATATATATACATATATATATATATATATATATATATATATATATATATATATATATATATATATATATATATATATATAAACTAATTATAGAAACATGATTTATCGAAAAATTTTATATTTACACAGGGGTAAATATAAATACATATTTATTTATATTTAATATTTACTAAAACATTTTGATATTTAGCATCAAAATTTTCTTCATAGAAAACTGCCCTGAGATTTCAATTACTCCTTCAACCACAGTTAGAAAGTCTCACTTTGGCTTTGAAAGAGCTGCCAGACATTCCCTCAGGTGTGGTTATAAAATCGTTTTAGTTTAAATGGTGGCGCCTGTGACTCACTGCAACATAAGCATATTAGCATTCTGATTTCATTTAATGGACCTGAGACGGACAGCGGCCGAAAATAAATTTTTGCCTAAAAAAAGAAAAATAGAGTTGACTGTGCTTTCTTCTTTAATCACACACACACACACACACACACACACACACACACACACACACACACACACACACACACACACACACACACACACACACACACACACACACACTGTCAGTTACTATTCAGTAGGTGAAGACTCAAATGCTGACTCAACAGGCAGGCTGGCGAGGAATCCCAGTAAATTTAATTAAATTTACAGAAGTTAAAAAAAGAACTGCATGAAACTGGGATGCAATCCAAATGAATGAAATATATCCAAACAAGCGGCGGGCATGAAACCGAGATAAGCAAATCAAGTTTCTCTGCAAGAAGAAAAACAATAAACTGGCCAATGCAAACAAACAAACTTGGGGGTTTTATTTAAGTAATAACTCACGATACACCAAGATGGAGGAAGAGAAATGGGGTGTATAAGACATGGTGCAAGGAAACATGAACATTAGAATTCATTTAAATAATTTCCAGCCAATCTTTAGTTGCATAAACAGGAATTTTATATTTTGTTATTTGTAGGATTTTTCATGATATTCAGGTTTTCTTTGTGCATTTTGTGTCTTTTATCAAGTTCTTTGGTTTTCACCACAATAAAAGGGTTGAGTTATAGGCAATAAACATACTTGTTGTCCTGGGTCCAGTGTGGGAGGGGGTCCGAGAAGACTCTGCAAACAGTCAGCATCATACGGACGTGCAGACTGAGTCCGTCGGTCCAGACCTCCTCTGTAGGACGTCCAAACTAGATTTTTAACCAGTGAGGAGAAAGGGAAATGAAGAAATCCTGTTGTGGGGGTCAGGCAGGCGCGCAGATAGGGTGGGGGACGGGGGGGCATCTGTCCCCCCCAGATCCGCCCCCCCCCCCCCCCCCAACTAAGGCCAGAAAGAAAACAAAATCGGAGGTTTAGCGCTTGAAGCTCCTTTTTCCAATTAAACTGAATGCAGCATGACATAAACAAACACTAACTCCAGAGGCGCCAAAGTGATTGCTGCTAGGAGAAAATGGCAACGATTACTGCGTATTTAAAAAAGACCAGTAGTGTAAGTAGGCGGGACCGATCTGTCTGTTTATGCGTGTTGGTTCTAGTTTCAGTACGTTGTTGTCAGTGTTGGGACTTACTCAGCCCCATTGCTGACTTTAACAAGTCTCATCTACAAATATGATCCCTCATGAAGTTACTACTTTACATCAGAAGATAGTGGAGATGTGGAACCTTCAGGCTGAGTAAAGTTTGGGAGTTTTTAGAGTTTGAAAATCGCCTCCCGCCGAGAGCTCCCAGTCGGGGAGAGGAGGAGATGCGCGCAGCATGAAGAGCGCAAATATTAGATAAAACGTATAATTGCCAGCAGGTCTGGTCTTTGCTGACTGATCACTTTGTCTGGTCATGACTGACTCTGATTATGAAGCAGAATATTGACTCTGATGAAGAAATTCACTCATCCAGCCGGGAAGATTGGCGCTGCTGCAGCGTCAGACAGCTGGTGCTGCACGAGAGGTGTGTGGAGTTAACAGCTCCAAACGTTGGGTTTGATGTTGGTTTAGCCTTCTCTGGGACGTGATGGATGTAGAAATGATGGTAAAACACCGCTAACGTGACAGACGTAGCGACAATGTAAAAAAAAAAAAAGCCGTAAAAAGAGACAGATGCCGATGCGTCAATATGGAAGTCAAGTGTGCCACATAATCATAAAAAAAGCAAAATATACAATTTAAAAAGAGATTTATATATTTACAAATAAATTAAAACTTTCCAAATATAATGAAAATTTATAAATAACATAAAAATACGAAGGAACATCTGTTGGTCAGGCTGAAAGTTTTGGAACCACTGCTCTAAGTGATAAGTGAATATTGTTTCTTATTATATTTTATGTGCAGTTTTTTAGGGCTTTTATGTTTTCTGTAGAGATTGGTATGCTGAAAATCATTTAATGTTTTGCATAAAGCAGGAGGTTTTGGTTAGTAATTGATTGGAAGAGTAACAAATGAATTAAATAGTGGAGCACCTCTGTCAGTGCGCCCCAGGGCAGCTGTGGCTACATCGTAGCACATCACCATCAGTGTGTGAATGTGTGTGAATGGATGAATGATACACTGTAGTGTAAAGCACTTTGGAGTCCTTACTCTGAGAGGCGCTATACAAGTGCGGATCATTTATCATTTATAGTGCTGATCAGGCAGAGCTTTGTTGCCAGTGTTCCACTGCATAATGGCTTCAAACACGTATATGAAAGTTAGTTTTTACGTAAACCGTTGGATGAAATTACACAAACTGACTGAGCTCTAGTTAAGGCGCTTGCAATAGTTTGTGTATGTGTTTGTGCGTGTGCGTGTGTGTGTGTGTGTGTGTGTGCGTGCATGCGTTTGGGGGAGGGTACATTGGAACTTTGTCCCCACCAGTTTGAAAATCCTATCTGCGCCCCTGGGGTCAGGTACGGCTGTCAACTGGCTTCTCTGTGCTACTGACTGCCCAGTCCAGTGTGTAAACATCTACATCAGCACAGGACCTTCACCTTCTGCTGGAAAAGGAAACCAAAGTAACCAGCTGAGGAGGACTGCCATGCTTTATTTGAGGCACCAGTTTGCACACTAGCTGAAAAGTCTCATCTACTTCATGCACACGTGTCAAGTAGCTAAAGGTATCATAAAGGATATTTGAACATACGACTGCTATGTAAGAACTATGTGGGTTAACAAGTGGTAACATTTAAATTTAAGCTGGATTTTGTATTTTTTTATTATTTTTATTTTTTAAATAGAAAACATGTCTCATTCAACTTGTACTGCAGCCAACCACTAGGGGGCATTTTAATGTTTTATTGTTCTGTCTAGTGTTTAAATATGTATTTACACCATTATTATGACATTGAAATCAAGCATGTTCGGAAAATAACATGAGTTATTTACTGATTTTAATTATTCAGACAAAAGTTGATTCTATCTCACCTCTTAAGTGAGCTTTGAATGTAGCTCTAAGCATGCTCATTTAATTAGTTTTTAAATGTACACAGACCGGGAGCTGCAATGAAGAATTTCTGCTTTGGTAGCACAGAAAATAATTTAGAAGAAGAAACGTGGACTATACTCACAAGGGCACACACCTGCAGGACAATCAGGATTTAGTGAGCACACACCTGTGATGGGTGCTCGCTCAACATATCTTGTGTGATTCAAGGTGCTCAACATTTAGATTTTTGAGACACTGAAGCTCAAAACCGCTAAACGCTTCCCATCTGGAGCTGGATACATTCTGACCCCGCAGCTCTAACAGAGACAGAGCAGCAGGAAGAAACCATTAAAACACGCATCTGTCAGGTTTGGTGTCACGTCTGCTGATTTTTCTCCTCTATATTTCTTGAAGACATGACTTGAAACTGTTTATGTTCTGCAGATAGCTTTAGGCAGCATGCCATCTTTTCTCCTCCACTTCTGCGGTTTGAACAGTTTTATTTTTTCATCAGGACACACGTGCTAGCAGCTCTGTTTAAATCACCCGGTTAGTGCAGAAATGCCGTTTGCCTCTCACATGGAAAGATTTTAATGAAATATGCACAACTTATGTTGCGATAATATTTGATTTTCAATAAAAATTTCTAATAAAATACACACATTTTCATTTGATTCACTCACAAAAGGTTGTGATGCAGTCTGAATTGATGTTTCACAGTTTTCCCTCATTTTAATCTCAAACAGCTCACCAAGCTGTCTCACATTTCTCCTGTGCAACTCAGACCTTGCACACATGTAGCTGGGTATCCACAAATATATTTGTTTTGTTTGGCCTGTCAGTCACACAAAAGCGAAGATAAAACATTTCTTTGATAAAAAGGTGGAGATTTATGAATTCTCCATTGCATTTGCTCGTGGACATAAATAACGGTTTTTTTTTTAGGTTTTGCAACATCACTGCCTGCAAAATAAACACTCTGATATAACATGTGTGACTTGTGTCTGCACATTTTTTTACAAGCTTAAATTCTGCAGAAGAATATTTACAAAAGCACGGGTTAAGGACAGTTATTGCCCACCATCTAATTTTTCCACTTCTAAAGAATGTTTTTTTTTTTAACAGACGCCAACAATCTGGGGAACTACTGCCACCTACAGGCTTTGTATAAATATGTGCTTCACAATGCACTGAATGTTTTTGCTAAAAATGAGGTGATCTGCACCCATGTTTGTGTTCTAGATGGGTGAGGGAGGATATTCAGTTTTAAAACCTGGCTATGTGGTAAGTTAAAGTCCCATTAGTCGTCGCACACGAGTGAAATTCATCTCTACATTTGACCGATCCCCGTGGGGGGCGGTGAGCTGCAGCTGTGGCTGCGCTCGGGGACTATTCACTAGTTTAACCCCCCCAATCCAACCCCTCAATGCTGAGTGTCATTTTTTAAAAGGCTTTGGTGTGAACCCCCAGGATTTTAACCTTAATCTCAGTCCCAGGGCAAACACTCGAGAACTCCGTTTCTCACAGAACATGCTAGCTAAACTAGCCAGCTAGTTGCAATGCGTGCGAGACAATTCAGAACTGTCGCAACTGTTTTGGGACAATTTGAAGCCTCCATCCTGACTGACAGTTGTAATTAGGTGCCGACGGACACAGTCAGTGAGATACTGCGAAGAAAGTTTAGGCCCTGTCCACACGTAGCCGGGGATCTGCCAAAAGGTAGATATTTTTCTACGTTTTGGCCTGCCATCCACATGAAAATGGATTTTTTTCACACGAAAACGGATCTTTTTAAAAACTCCGGCTAAAGTGAAGATCTGCGTTTTCTCCGTTTTGGGTGTCTGCGTGTGGACGGACAAAACCGGAGTTTTAAGGTCCGCAACGTCACTTTCCGCGACAGAAAAATGCTGACATCACGTGTGCGACCTGTGTTTCCACTAGCCGACAGCATGGATGCCCTCAGAGCTGCACTCGCTTTATCAATTGTCCAAGCGCTTTCTGCTTGTTTGTTTTTGCAAGCGGAATTACTGCTCCTTGCGGAAGACCACAGACGAAGGACGAGGTTAAGAATGGGGGAAGTACTGCCGCCTACAGGTCTGGCATGTCCTTCCTTAACAACGTATTTATCCGGGTACGTGTGGACAGAGTTTTTTTTTAAACGAGGTGGTGTGGATGCAAGTTTCTGGAGGGGCGGATTTTCGTTTTTAAAAAAACCGGCTACGTGTGGACTAGGCCTCAGACTCGCAAAAATGAACTTTGTTTTTTTTTACTTACCTGTTGTGTGTAGTTGCATTATTTATGTTTGCATGATTCCTACAATGGTGATTAAAGTTTATTCAGTGTGAAAAAAAAATCACTTGGCTTCTTTGAAGCGATTTATTTTATCAGCAGGAAAAAAGTAAATATTAAGAATAAAGTTTATCCAGTTGATTTGTATTCAGGAAGTCTCAGCCTGTGTGGATGTATCCTTGGTTTGTTTTACTCGTTTAAATCTACTCTTAAGGTTTTGAATCCTGTTTTACTAGATGGGGAAAACAGAGGAGATATAGTACGTCTCAACTTTTTTTATCTGTCCTAGAGCATTAGTAAGAAGCGCTTGTGACAAGTACTTAGTGTCTGACTTCTGCCCTGACATTTCCCTCCACGTACACGTGTGCAGTCACTAGATACCGTGTATCTCCTGTTTTCTTGTGATAGTTTAATTAAAGCAATGGCAGTTTTAGTCTTAAACACTCAATCCCCATGTTGAATAATTCTCCCAGCAGCGCCGCGGGAACGTCATCAGCTTTAGAAATGCTGACAGACAGAAAAAGCAGCTGAGTCATTCTTAATGAAGATCAGGAAGCTTTTCCTCCTTTTCCTCCACACATCATCAGAATAACAAGCATGCTGGCACAGACAGCACAGGCTTACCACACTGGAAATTTACCGCTAAAGCACTAGCTGTCAAAAAGTTACACAGCGTCCACAAAAGAAAAGGCAGTACCAGAACCTCTTTTTCACACTTCGCCTTTATTTATCATAACAGGTTTTCTCCTCTGTTGGATGTTAGTGCGTGAATGGAGTCAAGGATGACTGCAGAGTGACCATTAACATAAAACCAGGAAAGAAAATAACTTCATTAAATATTCAGCAAGTTCTAAATCTTTGGAGCAAAAATCTTGTGCTGCAGAAAATTTTGGGGGAAAACTGCATTCCCAAAGAGGGAAAGGAGGATTCTGCACACATTATGCTGCACAAATAGGTTTCCTTCAATAAACCCTCCGTTTTAACAACATTCTGAAATATGACCAACATGCATACGCCCCTATAAACTCATTCTTGCTGCTGTGCGTTGAGCTTAAAGGGATATTTCTGTAGAAAAATGTGACAAAAATAACAAATCCGTACCTCTCAGAACAGCCTTGGTAATGAGAAACAGAGTTTATCTGATCAAAATGTTTTGCTGGGATCCTAAAACATCTTAACCCTTTGATGCAGAATGGTCACTACAGTGGACAGGTATTCAAAATTGTTATTTATTTATTTTTGCTATTAAGCACAGCTGTTGAAGACTTTATTGCATTTGAGCCCCTCCATTTGGACTTCAGTAAGTCAAGCCAACATATTTCATGTTCAGAATACACGCTGTCCACTGAGGTGGACATGTAATAAATTATTTGTAAATTAACAAAACATTACAAAAGATATTTGTTGAAATTTGTTTCATTCGCACCTAAAAATGAATGAAAAAATTGTTTAAAAAATCATGATTGAAGATTTCATAATTCATGCATCAAAGGGTTAGATCTCCAACACTTCTTTACACAGTTATTTACAATTCTGTGGTTATGTACTTAAACATATCACCACCAGCAGCAAATAACACTTCAAGTGCATTACGGTTCAAGTCCAGCAGGACTTTCCTAGTATTTCTGCAGAAATAACTACGTAAAGTCCCACTGATGTAAGCGCTTATGGATTCTTGTTTGCATGAGCTGATTGGACCTGTTGGATTCTGAAAAGTCGTTTTTTAGTTTGTCCGCGTTGTCTGAATGGACCCGCCTCATTTGACCCCTGAGTGCACCAAGGGTGCTGCATTTTGCTGGAGCCGTTTGCTTTTAAATAACCATACATATCCATCTAAATAACCATGTAATGTAAAATGGACTCAGGCATGAAGGTTTATAACATAAAATCACACGAACTGCTGTGACATTTTGGAGATTGGAGTTGTTTTAAGATGGTAAAAAAAATCTAAATCCATTTTGGTCTTGGATGTAATCAGACCAGCACTGCTTCTTAGTCCTGTCAAATGCAAACCCTATTTCTCCAAACCGAGGCCATTCGGGAAGCTCTCATCGATTGGGTACGATATTAATCGTTTAAAACTTTTACACAAACTGGCAGTATTATCGCTTCAAACGAAACCCATTAAATAGAAGACATAAATAATAAATATCTTGAAAATAAGAGACGATAAAAGAGTTTCCAATAAATGTAAATTGCTGTGAAAAGTCTGTTATCATGTTTTTGCAGCTGTGCCCTTTTGGCTCTAAAATGGTTCAAACTGCTTTTGATTTCATTTCACTTTCATGATATTTGTAAAAAGATGACCTTGCACTGGATGTTTGAACGTAGGTTTTAGGTGAAGTTTGTCCTCGGGAAAACTGAAAGAAATAACTTTGTAATATGTGAGCTGGCCACACTCAAGAGCTCTGCGCCTTTAAAAAGTAAAGATGGGAGCTGCAGAGGAAAGTAACACGCTAGGAAACGATGATCTCGTCTGATATGGAGTAAAAGAAAAGTGGGAGGGGCTAGGGAACAGATGAAAGCCTTTAATGAATGTGCAGTAATCTTGGTGATGTTGTTTATCTCTCCTCACACCTGCTTCGACACGCTGCACCATAATCCCAGCCCCCCACCCCCACCATTAGTGGGTGGGTGGGGGTGGGGGTGGGGGGTGGGGGGGCGCGCTTCTGCTGTGCACTAATGCATGTACTCGACTGATGCTTGTGTCCCGGGCCGTCTGAGTGCAGATTCTGGTTTTGTATGCTTTCTTCCCCCCCACCGATTAGACTACCGTGGTGAGGCGATACCTCTGGTGTCTCATGGAGCTCCGCCCTTTTTTGACCTTCCTGTCAAACCTGTGCTCACACATCCCAAACGCTCACATGTTCACACTAGCTGGTGATGGATGGTGTTATTACCCGAAGCTTTTAAGGAGCAGAAAGGTGCTTAAGGGAACAAACACACCTGACTGTTTGTGCTTTATCATCACAAATTAGACATGCACATACACACACACACACACACACACACACACACACACACACACACACACACACACATGCACGCACACACACACTTATTTAACACATATAGGATTTTTTATTTATATATTAGCATTAGGAATGAGACGCTCACCCACATTGTTCAGCTTTTTCACGCACACGTGCTCTCACCTGTGAAAATTATTCATTAATGATTTATTGAGACCCTCAGAAGCCACCCAGGCTTGAGAAGCTGAATTAAGCTTTGCATTTCTTACACAGCATTAAGTACAGAACACACACACGTAATTTTTTGCATATTTATTGGTTCCAGCTTGGATCTGCACGAGGGCATTTCAACACTAAAGATGACCTTGCTTTGTTGTTGGTTGGAACAGAAACACTACTGACAGAGAAAATAAGTCATATCCGTGGGCCGATTGACACTTTTTACCAAAAGTGATGATTCCAAAAACATAATTTTGCTGACTGTCAGGATGTCACAGCAGGCCTGGCATTAAAGACATAGCATTCATCTGTCTCTCTTTCTTACGTTCCCGCTCTTCTCCTTCTGTCTACCCCATCTCCTTTTTTGCTGATTGCTCTTGACCATTAATATTTCATGTGTAATGTGGCTCTTTTGGATGGTGTGAGCGTGTGTGTGAGTGTGCACGCCCCTCCTGAGCCAGAGTTGTGTGCTTGCGTCTGCATGTGTGCATGTGGGCATGTGTGTGTTTGTGCGTTTGTGCCGCAGTATCAAATTCTGCTCTCACAGCTGTCGGCCGGCCTCAGCCTGGTTGTGATCTCTCTGTCTACGTCTCAACCTTCAACCTCTCCTTCTGTTTCACTCTCATTCTTCCTTTCCTGACTTTTTCATCTGCACTTGGCTGTTTCCGGAGCCCTCTGCTGCTTTCTGTATCCTCTACGTCTCTGACATTCTTTTCATGAGCAGCATCCTGCTCGCTTGTCTTCCTCAACGCCCTTTCCGTCACTCCCTCTGAGCGTTTGCAAAGCCTTTATTCCTCTATTTATTCTCGTTGTCGTTACCTCTAAGCTGTTCATTTAAAAGAATGTTTATTTTGGCCAGCTGGGTTTACACTTAAAAAACAGTTTTCTCAAATTGATAAATTACAGAGAAAACTGAACGGCAACATTTGTGTTGCTTGTTTTATTTATGGGACACGACTGACATACTAGACTGTAATGTAATAGGATACAATATGATATATTACAGGATGATACAACATGATTTGATACAAGATGTGACATAATATTACATCATTTTAACTCATGTAACACAATAGCATCACAATATGAGAACCTTTGATATCACACGATGCATCTTATGATTTTCAAATCTTTGAGTATTTTGAATTCTTTCTGAGTAATATTTTTATTGTTTAACCCTTTAATTTTACTCATTCAATTCTATTCTATTCTATTCTAAGATGATATAATACAATGAAAACAGTGCATTGTGAGACAATCCTGTAAAAAGACAAGACAAATTTACAAAAAAAAAATTACGTTATAATAAATTACACAATATAATACAGAAACCATGTGATATCATACATTCAAAATAAATTAAATAAATTGTGATGTATTACGATAAAGAAATATATGCGAACTGTTAAGAGATCGCTTAGTAAGATAATTTGTTTATCACCATTTACATACAAAACACATCCATGGGATTTCTTCTGGTTTCTCAATGAGTTAAAAAAGTAAAAAGCTTTAAAACCAAAGACAATAAAATTGCACAAAGTTGAGAAAATATATTTTGGAAGAGAAAATGCTGCACATATGCTGATGATACGATACAGTATGTGACAATGTAAACAATACCAGCCATCCATCCATTCTCCTCGGCTTATCCGCAGTTGGGTTGCGAGGGCAGAGCCTAAGCAGGGAGGCCCAGACTTCCCTCTCCTCAGCCACTTGGGCCAGCTCCTCCGGGATAATCCCAAGGTGTTCCCTTGGCAGCAGAGAGACACAAGCCTCTTTTAGAAAACAATACCGCCAACTTGCTGCAACGGCGTGGCGGCATCAGGAAGTGCACAGACCATGACAGTAATGTTGCACAATTGTGTCCTTTTTACATGATGGAGGCATAAAGGGGGTATGGGGGCGGTCTTTAGGTCACCAGAGAGGCATCCACGAGGCATCCTAACTAGATGCCTGAGCTACCTCAACTGGGTCCTCTCGATGTGAAGGAGCTTTACTTCGAGCCCCTCGTGGATGACTGAGCTTCTCACCCTAACTCTAAGGCAGACACCCTGCGGAGAAAACGTATTTCAGCCGTTTGTATCTGCGATCTCATTCTTTTGGTTACTACCCAAAGCTCGTGACCATAGATGAGGGTTGGAACGTAGATGGACCTGTAAATCGAGAGCATCGCTTTCTGGCTCAGCTCTCTCTTCACCACAACAGACCGGTACAACGCCTGCATTACTCCTGACGCAGCACCAAACCATCAATCTCCTGCTCCATCTTTCCCTCACTCACAATGTGATACAATAGCATGAAAGTGCAGTTTAATATTATACAGCATACCCTGGTAGAGGTTTGTTTTGGACTCAGTGCTAACCCTACAAGATCAAATAGTGACATGGACAAAGACTTCCATAGCACCAACGTAGTCCATCACTATGACATGTTTTGCTTATCAAATGCATAAATGTTTGTCTAGATTTGAAGTTTAATAAAAAAAAGAATATGTTGCCGCTTGACAGTAATTTCCATCCAATTTCAGTCAAAGGTTTGCAGAACAGCTTTGGTAGCAATTAAATGAAATCGACATGTTCATTGTGGTCTGGTTTTGCCTTCCGTGGTAAACGAGATGAGACAGGCTCTTTAGATCCGAGAACGTGGTGGAACAGACAGAGTTGATCAGTTTAATATGCTCAGTTCCCTGAGGAAAATGTTGCCATAACCCTAAAACTTTAGGGTTGGAATGGTTTTGCATTGTCTGACATAAAGCAGGCGTAAATGTCTCTTTAGGCAGCCGTTCAAGATAAAACCTGTGTGTCTGTGTGTGAGTGTTCCAAAAGCCTCCCACTGATTATAGGCACACACTGTTCTCTGCACCTTAATGAACAGAATTACCACTGACGCACACACTTTGCAGTTATTACTCTTGTCTCTCATGATGGGTTGAATATTGGTGTGAGGATGCGCCCAGACATAATGTGTGCGCTACGTTCCTGTTGGTGGACTGTATGGATGCTTGTGTGTCCTGTGTGTATGCATTAAATCTGCTCCACCGCGGTCCCAGGCGTGTGATTGGCTGCGGATGAGAGCTAAGGTTGGCACAGCAACATTTCCGCTGAAGGCCGTAAAGCAGTAGGCCTAGAGCGCAGGCAGCATCTGCCCCTCCGCTGCTGCCAAGACACACACACACACACACACACACACACACGCACACACACACACACACACACACACACACACACACACACAGATTAGCATACATGTAATGACACACAGCAGATAATGCACGATCTTTCATTTAGCCCCTGGTCCCTTGTGCCATCCAGTCTTCCTTGCTAACCTCTTTCCAGCCGGCTGCAGCCTCTAACTTTGTCCTTCTTCTAACTGTCCTCTGGCCTCACAAGCAGAGGTGGGTGTACTCACTTTGAGGCCCAAGGCACAAACAAACACAAACCCTTTGCTTCCCAACCTGTCATCGTTGTAACTGTCACTGCTTAAGTCTAAACTGCTAGGATTTCATTTTTTTTATCCATTTGTTTTAAGAGGAATAAAATCTTGGTCCACTTCTGTTACGATGAGACCCGTCCAGTGCTCGATATCTCCTGCCTGGAACATTGGTCAGGATGCTCAGTGTTGGAAATTATTTAAATAATAACCATGAAGTTAAATGAAGGTAGGGATGGGTACCTTTGACATTTGAATCGATTCGGTACTAATTCCCAGTACCTAGGAATCGATAGCGGTACTTAACGGTACCAATTTTCGATACTTTTGAGTGTTTATTATTTTAATTCTCTTTTATAATTAAATATATATTTTTCTCAATATATAACAATATTTGATAAATATCACGATAAATAACATACAACTGTTTGTATTTTAACATCGTCCTTGTAGTTTTATAAGCTGATAATTAAACTGAAGCAAACATCTTTACTGTGAACTAAATTTACTGTGTATCTTCATTCCTTTTGCCGTCTTTTTTCATTTGATTTTTCCTACTGGGAAGTTAGAATTTCCGAGGAGAAATCGAACGCACCATTAGCTGATAACAATGGTGGCAATGGAAGCTAACATATCAAGCTGACGTTATCTTAAACTGTTCATTTAGCTGCTGGAGCAAATTAAAACGATGATGCCTCACACTTAGATCGTTGTCACTGGTTTCATCTTCACCCAATCACCCGTCGCATTTAGTAAAGTGAAGCCAAACTTTAGAGCGCATTCATGTTCTTCTAGTCGGAATTTCGGAGTTCTGAGGAGAAAGCGAACGCATCATTAGCGAAACGGAAGCTAACATATCAAGCTAATTATATTTACCTACCGGAGCAGATTAAGATGAGGATGTCTCACTTAGATCGTTGTCGCTGGTTTCATCATCACCCAGTTACCCATCACATTTAGTGAAGTGGACCCAAGCTTTAGCGTGTGTTCTTTCTACCATGCTGCTCTGTTTACAACTGGCTTGCAGCAAGCGACGACATAACGCTCTTGCTCATGCGCAGCTGTCTTGGCAAGTTCTCGTTATGAAGGACGGGTACCGAAACGAGGCACCGTTTCAAACGACGTGAATCGGTGCTCAGTCGGTACCTTAAAAAGTACTGAATTCGGTACCCATCCCTAAAGGTTAAATATTTAATAAAGACATCAGATGTAACAGTTTTGCAGTGCAGGTTCTCCTCAGATACAGTCACAAGATCTTCATTAGAACAGACCAAAACTTCAAGACACATTAGCAAATGATCATCTTTGGCCCGATCTGCCTGGACGGGTTGAGCTTCGTAGCAATGGGGTGATTGGATTTCTTACACCTGCTGTCTAATGAAACCAGACTTAATCTGTTGATTGTGTGCCAAAAATAAGTGTGTGAATAAGTGTGTGTCATTAGCAAGCCTGAAGTATCTCAAGGTGACATCACAACTTGGCGAGATCTGTTGTTGTGACATGTTTTATCAATTAATTTAATATATCGTAATAAAAGAGAATTTCTTTTCTGATACAACATATCAGGCCTCTGTCATCTTATGTGAAGTTTTCTCTTTTTAGGACAGGACATCAAAATAATAACTTCAAAATGTTGCCTCCACCCAACACTTCCCCAGTGGAAGCTTGCTGTTTCTGGGACGGATGCTGACAATCTTTGGAATATGGTTTGAAACAAATGTATGTGTAACTGAATCTGTGATGCGGTGCATGGTGGTGCAGCTGGTACTGTTGCCTTGCAGCGTTTCACCTCCATGACCTTTCTGCAGAGATGTGCACATCCTCGTGATGCATGAGTGGTTTATTCCAGGTATTCTTTCCTCCTAAAAACATGAATGGGAGGCAGAAACCCCAAACTGTTCTTGGTATGAGTAAGTGTGTGTACACTCTCAGAAATAGGGGTACCAAAGTGTACCAAAAAGGGTACAAACGCTTGTCGCTGGGGGTGTTCCTTTTTGAGGGACATTTCTGTACCCTTTAGGCTTGGTACATTTTTGTACCTTATGAAGTTGTACCATCTGAAGTACAGTCATGTACTTTCCTAAGACATAAATGTACCTTCAAACTATAGTACAGAAATGTTCCCTTGAAAAGGGTACAATAAGGTACCTATGAGGGTACCCCCCCAGCGACAACCTATTTCGTACCTAAAGAGACAAAAATGTACCCCCAACACTCCAAAATATTTGGTTATTTAACCATTTATTTTCGATAATACAATTACATCAAAGCATTTAAACAACCACAGGAATACATCCTTCATTACATTTGTATATTGCCATAGAACATGTCAGGAAAAATACATTCATTTTAAAAAAAGTAAACAATCACATTAAACACCTGAACAAAATGTTTTGACGGATCACAGAGATGGCATGTATTTAAAAAACTGTCCACACAAATGTTTTGCTCTACTTCAACAAGCCAGAATATATATATATATGTAATATATATAGACAAAGTGGGAAATGTGCTTGCAATCACACATTTGAGAATAAAGCTAAAAAAATGATCTCCTAAATTATCAAGCAAACTGTCCATACTAGGTGGTGTGGGCTGCTGAACTGTGTGTGTCTCGTCTGAACTGTGTGTGTGTGTGTGTGTGTGTGTGTGTGTGTGTGTCTTCAACCTCTTTGTGTGCATGGTTTTCAAATCCATCTTCAACTACCTCAAGGCTATTCAAAACAGAGGGTTTGTGTTTGCGATACACATGGCGTCGAAAAGAGTGATACTTGCAAAAAGCTGCCTGGCAGTCATTTATTCCACAAGTGATGCTGAAATGAGCCTCATGTGCATGTACTAACCCAACATGTGTAATCAACTTCCTCAGAGTAAATGCCCTTTTTGAACATTTTGAACATTTGTAGAGTGGGGGCATTTTTAATAGAGTTGGTTAAGTACTCTGGTGACACTTACTGGAAGGGGTTTGTCTCCCTGTTCTCCTATGTTGACAATGCAGTTCTGAAGAAAGACAAGTGTTTTCTTGAAGTATGCAGGGTAGGTCATGTTGAACACGAAGAAGCTGGAGAATGCTGAGATGTAGGCCTCATCCAGCGAGCGGCACGAGCAAACATCCACTCCTTCAACTGTCACAACACCGCGACACTGTCTTGAGAGGGCAGCTGTCCAATTCTTATCCTTCATTCGAATGGTTGGGTATGGACTCGTGGGAGTATTCTGCAGAAGAGGAAGAAAAACATTAGTATACAGTATGTTTGAGCAATATGTGCCAAGTGGATTTTCAACAGATTCCTCAAATTACATTCTTTTTTTGCTGCAAAACAAAACTGTCTATTCTGATAACCTGTAAACATGGTCCCTACTCCAAACAAACTTCTTGACCAATGACTGTTGTGGTAGTGTTTGATAACCTGCTAAAGTTTGACATAATATTCAGGGGCAAAAGCAATCACCCCTGACAGTGACAGTGCCTGTGAAAAAGAATTTCCCTAAGGGGACAATAAAGGTAGGTAGGTAGGTAGGTAGGTAGGCAGGCGGGCGGGCGGTGTAAACACCAGACAAAACCCAAGAGCACAGCAGCACTGTGGATTAACAGCAGTGTTTCCCCTACATTAGCTTAGCTGTGATGCTGAATTGCAGCTGAATTCAGCTCCATGCCAACAAAATACCAAGAATGAAACTTGTGGCCAAACGCTATGCATGGCATCATGCATTTACCTCTCCAAGGATGATGAAATCTTCTATCTTCTCCTTGAAGATGGATGGCAAGAGGAGAAGTGCCCCCTTGAAGTCGATTCCTAGGTCATACGGATGCAAATGCACTTCATTAGATTCTGATAGCATGCAAATTCCCATTAACATGCTCTTGGCATGGCACTATGGTACATCAATTATCTCTGGAAGAGACAGCAAATGAATTGTCACAAAATTTACTATTTGTATGAGGTCAAATTAGCACCTGTAATGTCTTCAGCCAGTGCATTCTCTCTTGCCTCCATGTAGACCTTCTTCAGTGGCAAATCCTTGGTCATTTGAAGAACATTTTGAAGAACAGCTGTGAAGTTTTTGCTAAAGCGGCGACAGATGTTGTCTTGGCAAGGATGCATTAAATCAACCTCATCACACAACTGGAAATGAAAAGAGCAGAATAGACAAAAGAATTACATTTTACATTGAGGATTTAAACTTTTGACATGTTTAACCCTCCCACTGTCCTAATGGGTGTGACCCCACGAGGAAAGTTGACCATTGAGCAGGATTGATGGTTTATCCCTTAGGTCCACGTGGCAGGGGTGAGGAGTGAGCACCACCTCACCCCTGCCACGTGGACCTCAAGGGATAAACCATCAATCCTGCTCAATGGCCAACTTTCCTCATGGGGTCACACCCATTAGGACAGTGGGAGGGTTAAAGACACAGACTGAAGATAAATGTAAAGTGCTTTAACCCTTGAACAAACATTCTAAAGATAAAAAAACAGATTGATTAATCTGTTAGTACAGAAAGTAATAATCAGATTTAGAGACAAAAAAATCATTAGCTTATTCCCCAATCATCTTAACAATCCTTACCCCTGCGGGTGTCCCCAGGAATGTATATCTCTTTAATAGGTCCACAGTACACATTCCTTCAGCTACCTCTCGACGTCTCCATGCAAAGGTTTTTGTCATGCGGTCTTTCACCAGTGCTGTGTCAGGATGTAGCTTCTTGTGCTGATCATTTAGTACCTTGATATGAGCATCAACGGAGGCTGCATCTTCCCCCACAAAGCACGAATCCTTTGTCAAAGCAGATATCAGTAATATCATAAGTAACATCTGATAAGTTAATGTTACTCGAAATGCGGTAATTTGTACACCAAATGCTTTAAAAAAATGCAAAAATGTTGAATAGGAATTGCAAGTTGAGCTGACTTTTGTTAAATCAACTGTGAAGTTCCTTTTTCTATGTTAATGTTAAAATGTTTCTTTCAATTAATGTTTACTTTTAGCTTTACAGAGAACATAATAAGACTACATATGTTACCTTAGCTCTTAAAGGCTCAGGGTGTGAGGACTTACGAGAGAGGGCTTCAGTCTCTTCAGACAGGAGCTGCTGGATTCCTCTGTGGTCCGATGTTTCTGCGTGCGTCCAAACTTTTCTTTAACCCGGTTCACTTCTTCGTTGCTGATTAGGGGAGCCCGTTCTGCTTTGAACTTTCTCTTGAGTTGGCTATGCCAGGTGTCCTAGTTGTTTCAAATGTATATAAGAAGTTAATTATGCTTACCTTATATTAATATAATCTATAAAGGAAGCAAAAAAGGAGAGGTACTCACATAACCATTTCCGTGTACATCTCTTAAGAAAGGATACTTCACAATCAGGGCTTTGATGACCTGGATGTAGTCTGAGTGGGTTGGGTACCTGTTTCAAACATAAGAAAAACAACCCACAATACACTGATTACTCTTATCCTTTCCTGGGGGCTTTTCTGTTCTTCAATTCTTCTAATCATTTTGTTATTACCATAAATAGTATGTTGTAGACCAATGTCAAATCAATGTAGCTAAAGTTGATTTAAATTTTTTTTAAATGGGCGTGGACAAACAGCCACACCTCTCCCAAACTCCATTAATTGAATGCAGTCCTGAATTATTAAATTTACTCTTGAGCAAATTCGAAAATAAACACTTTGGATATCATAGTCCAAATAAGGTCTGGAGACACAGGATGTATGGTTTTACCACTATTGCCAGTTCACTGGAACCGTGTGTCACACCACACTCAAACGCTGGTCTCCAGATTGAGAGGCAGATGGGCTAACCATTTGTTCTCTGCCTTTCGTACAACAGCAATATTAATATTAAGAAATTAATATAATTATTCGGAAAGGAACCCTTACATTGTGTACTGTGACAGCATTTCATAAAGAGTCCCAATTATTTTGTTTCGGTACTTCTGTTCTTTCTGGACTGGTTCTTTGAGATCCAAGCGACTCTGGACATCTTGTGGGAATTTTGGAATGGAAATAACTGCAGGCAGTCTACGGCAAGAAGGTATAGAACTGCAATACAGTAGGAAAACAGCATTAACTAGCCATTTTACAAGCACTTAAATGCATATGCAAATTTAGACATTTATCACAACCTACCTCTGGTTTGCTTGGGACACTGGACCTTCAAATGGGTCGACCGGTTGTAAAGTGATGATGACTTCCTTGTAGCGATTTGTGAAGTCTCTGAACTTCAGCTGCTTTTTGAAAGACTTGTCAAAA
The DNA here is from genome assembly GCF_043380555.1 of Nothobranchius furzeri. Taxonomy (NCBI): domain Eukaryota; kingdom Metazoa; phylum Chordata; class Actinopteri; order Cyprinodontiformes; family Nothobranchiidae; genus Nothobranchius; species Nothobranchius furzeri. The sequence continues at coordinate 78,241,370 of NC_091747.1, read as the reverse complement.
AGATATGCAACCATGGTCTCAGTGAGTCCACAGTCTACCGTCTCTCCATCTACATCGTTATCTGAAATATAAAGTACAGTATGAAATAATTTTCAAATTTAGTTTTAAAGTGACATAATGGTCAATACATCATAATAACAACAACAACAATAAGCTATCATTGTGAATCTGTCTATATTCCCCAAAAGGAAGTCACAATAAATTGTCTTGATTAATTGTTAATATAAATTAACTGGTAAATTGTGACCTGACCTGACTCGTCTGCAGCGATATCGTGACATTGTTTAATCACGTTGCAAGCCGGATACATTGCTGAAGTGAATTTTAAATCATCAATGAAATGTTGTAGTACACAACATTTTTTTCTTTTGTGTGGAAATCCTTGCACCGATTGCCTGTTGGCTGTAGGCATTATTCATTGCAACCAAAACAATAATCCGAGTTGTGGATAGAATAGAACCCTAGACTATCTTGTCTGTTTTTGCTGCCCACAATTTGCCTCCTTGATTTTGGTTTATTTGAAATGATAAATCGATCCCTGATCAGCAGCTAGCTGGCATCACAGGTGTTTGCAGACAGTGTCCCTGTGCAGAGCTTACAGCTCTCATCATATTCAAAAATCTCACTAAGTAGGTGGGATGGTACAAATGTGTACCTTCCATTGTTTAAAATTCCTTTGAGCGGGAAACAAGTTGGATGCGATACATTGGCTGTGTCTCAATTCAGGGTCTGCATCCTTCGAAGGACCCAGCCCACCCGGCCGACGTGGGCTGCGTCCTCCGTCGGCCGGGTAGACCGGATGTTAACGGCTGTGAATTTGGACAGGCCTAGCCTTCATGAACTCCCTCGGCGAACGTTCCGTCGCCTAGCAACCATGGAACCGCTGGGCAGAAGGAACCTTAAACGACTGAGCTCGACGTTTTATTTAGCTTTTTAACCCCCAGAAACCCAAATTTAGAAAACAACTGCAAAATATTTTTTTAACCTTTCACATGTTGTTCTAGGAGGCCAGATAAACGGGCCTATTTACACATTTTAACAGCCAATAGTGTTGCAGAACTGAACAATAGGACCTATTAGCAATGTAAATGTGGTTTTAAAAAGAAAAAAAATGGGGAAGGTTTATTTTTGTGGACTTAAATCTGATGTTGTAATATTACAACCGTGGGTCTCTGGGGGTTAATCATTTCCTTGACTGTTGGAGAGCTAATTCAGAGAAAATACTTTAGACAAGCTGAGCATGAGCAAAGATGTGATAATAGTTTTTAATACTTTCTAAGGGTCTTAATTTGACCAAAACCGATTTATCACCTTTTAAGACTTTTCAAGACCCAGCGGATACCCTCTAGTAAACAATTCTCATTTGTAAACAAAAATAAAATTCAAGAGTTTAATGCAGAACTGATTTTATTTAGATATTTCTTTTACATGTACATGTTTAATCTTCCTTAACCATTTTTTCTAGCAAAGTAAAAAGCTGTCAAAGTTCTTCCTTCTCTCCTGTGCTCTCTGCTGCTCTGCCTCCCTCTGCAGCCTCAATTCCTCCCAGATCAGCTCCAGATGCTGGTCATCGCTGGCACCTTCCCCTGGATGCCCATTTTCTCCAGAATAGTCTTAACAAACATGTAAGAAAAGAAACAGGAAGAGAAAAGAGGACAACGGGTTATTCCTTTCATGTTTTCGCAGAAAAAATAAACTCAAACGAGTTTTTAAAATATGAGATGTTATTGTACCTCCATGCCACAGCCGCCGAATACTTTGCTCCGGTGATCATGTGGTCCATCTCCGCCCTAAGCTTAATAAATTCCCTGGTTTTCTCTTTTGGTCCTAAAATACAAACTTCAATTAAAATCAGGGGGAAACGTAGCGGGAGAAGTACGACACCGAGCGCGGCCGAACATACGAGCCGAGACCGCAATACAAGCACTTTTACTGTAACATTTCTAACTAAAATAACGTTCATGTATCACAAAAAGTCCTTAAACTGACAGTTTTCAAGTTTATACTTACATTTATATGCGCAATCCAAGTTTATACTTACATTTATATGCGCAATCCTCTCCGACAGCTCCCGCTTCACTGTCCGCCATTGTTTTTAAGTTTTTCTGTCGGCCGGCCCGCAAGGCATCTTGGGAAATGCTACCTATTGAAGGATACACCCGACCCATCCTTCATTCAGGCGAAAAGAAGGCCGCATTCGTCGACCGCATTTGAAGGAGTCTTCGAATTGGGACAGGCCGAGTCGCGGCGCTGTGACGTAACCGGCCGACGAATCCGGCCGAGGTAAGATGCAGACCCTGAATTGAGACACAGCCATTTGCTTAGAAAACGATTTTGTTAATAGCTATATTTACATACTAGCATGTCTTGAGAAATTATTGATTTTTTTACATTGTTGTACAGGGTTAGTCACTATTTACTGATAAAACACTCGAATACAGCGGGCAGACGGACGTTGAACATTCCACCAACAGTCTAAATAGTCCACATTTGTACCTTTCTTTGTTTAAAACTTAGCTAACTGCTAGCTTTCACCCATGTGAAATGTAGCTCTTCGGACTTTTGCTAACTACTGTAAAATTACACGTTGTAATTTTTATAAAAACACAAAATCACACCCGACTTACCTCTAAATCTTTGCGCCTCGTCGTCTGACACATCAATGCCTTCTTCCATCAACTTTTTAAGGAGCTCCTCCGTTGATAACCCCCTGAGAGTCATTTTCTGCGTCAATGCTAGTCAGTGCGGGGGCGGAGCACTCATCGCTGCTGGCTTTTCAGCCTTTGGGATTAATGCGCGTTGCGAACTTGACACATGAAAATACAACTTTGTGGTATCAATGCGCAGTTGTTTAGAACCGTCATGCTGTCTTGGCGAACTATATTTGTAATTTACAAAATGTAGTCACCGTAACATAAAAATCTGCTTGACATTTTAACTTCCAAAGAACTTCGGTTTAACTTGATGTTACAAATTCCAAAAAAAACCTCACAATTAATGAACAATTCTAGGATGTAGTAAAAGCAAAAAAGTAAATGGCTAAACATAACAGTAAAATGATTTCACGTTTTTGAATGCAACAACCAAGATGTAAAACATTAAAAATTATAACTGGAACTTAATAAATTGGAAATGGACCAATTTCTTTTAACATCATTTGGTTGCGCCTGCATGCCATTGTGTGTGTGTGTGTGTGTGTGTGTGTGTGTGTGTGTGTGTGTGTGTGTGTGTGTGTGTGTGTGTTTTAATATAATTTAACATAACTTACACAAAGGGAGGTTACAGATATTCTTTGTGTGGCAAGGTGGAGAAACAAGGGCCCGGGTGGGATTCGACTCCCGGATGAGAGTCATACTCTCTAACCAGTCAGCCAAAGGGACATCTACTTGGCCAAGTAGCCAGGGCTCATGATCAATCAGGACACTGTGACAGGACGCTCACACTGTCACATTTGCATCATAGGATAATTTACGTACAGAGGAGAGGACCAACAGATTTGATTATAACATGTAACTTTTATGAGCACACTCACATCTCATATGAATTTTACAATTAACCAGGCCCATCCCGATTTTCCCATGCTGACCCATTACCACATTCTGCTACTGTCACTGCAGTACAGGTCAAAATGGTACAGATTTGTACTTTATTTCAAATTGAACCTTTAAAGGGGCATTTCTGGACTTTTAAAGACCAGTATTGTACTTTTAAGGGAACATTTTAAAAAAATGTACCTATAGGTACAAAAATGTCCTTCTCTCGTACCTCTATTTCTGAGAGTGTACCGTTGTTTGTCTCTATGTGGCCTTGTGGTGGACCGCAGTCCAGGGTGTCCCCTGTCATAGCCAACGACCACTGGAGATAGGCACCAGCTGGAGATAGAACAGTTTATATCACAAACAACAGGGTTTGTCTCATTATTTCTGCAAACACATGTCCTATAAATCCCTTATTAACACTGTTGTAAATTTAAAGTCATTGCTTGTGAATCAAATGCTGCTGCACACAACCAGGATCTATGAACACCAGCTGGTGACATTTAAAGAACTGATTATGTTCACCAATGGTGTTTCAAACTGTTTATGAATTTAGTTTTAAAGTGACTGTGAAGGCAGCCTGACTCTGGGATCTATCCCACTTTCACTTTTGAATAAAACAGAACAAACACAAACTGCAGGAAATGAAAGACAACAAGCTCATGTTGTTCTACAGCTAATTTAATACGTTTCCTGCTGAAGAGGTTTATTTTGTCTTAAACTAAGTGAAGTAAAAGTGATACGAACTCAGAAAATGTATCAAAAGCACTCAACATATTTAGTGGTTGTTGCACTCCTGCCAGCATCCAACTCCTGATCAAAGTGGTTCTTTTCTTTGGCGCTGTAAAGAGTGGCACCACACCCATCCAATAACAATCAATGAAAAAGGCCATCATCAGGACCCGGATCCAGGATCAGGGCATCCACACTGAAACTCATAAAAATGTTTAAATGGATGTTTCAGCCTGTATTGGCTGAATTAGACATACAGTACAGGCCAAAAGTTTGGTCACACCTTCTCGTTCATTCAGAGGTAGTCCTTCAGGTGACTACCTCTTGAAGCTCATCAAGAGAATGCCAAGAATGTGCAGAGCAGTCATCAGAGCAAAGGGTGGCAATTTAGAAGAAAATAGAAAATAAAACATGTTTCCAGTTATTTCACCTTTTTTGGTTTAGTACATAACTCCACATGTGTTCATTCATAGTTTTGATGCCTTCAGTGAGAATCTCCCGATGTAAGTGGTTATGAAAACAAAGAAAACACACTGAATGAGAAGGTGTGTCCAAACCTTTGGCCTGTAGTGTACGTGGCAGATATTAATGATAAAAAAATCAGATTCCTAGTAGTTGTTTTTCTTTCTTAGTCATTAGCAAAGAGACATTATTTCCAGGAAAAATTGTTAAATTTTTTCCTTATTATGTGTATTTTGGGTTTTCTGTTCTAGATATTTGCTATACGTTGGTCTTTTAAAGTCTAGAATTTCTCTAAATCTCTAAAATAGTTTTAACTTAAATGAATTTTCACCATTCAGACAACAAATAGTTCTTACTAGTTGCACCTGTCATTTCACTATGGTGGAATCACATTTCAAAATAAAACTATAGATTTATTTTGAAATGTGATTCCAGTAGGACTTCAACAATAATCCAACATGTGTTAATTTTATAAATAATTGTAATTATACTGGTGGTGTCTATTAAAGTGGGCATGCCCTCATCACTTCAACATATCTGCTGTGGTCTCTATTATGAATGAATGCCTTATGAGTCGTTTCCTATGGAACACACACTCTAGTGCTGTTTCAGGAAGTAGACGTTAGTCAGAGAAGTGGGGGTGAAAAACGATGGGAGAGCCCAGGTGAGCTTTGAATTGATATCTGTTTTTAGCTGTGTTGCTTGTTTTATTTTTATTTTATTATTTTTATTTTATTTTTATTAGACATTTATGTCTTAGTGTTTTACATTCTTTTAATCACTTTTTCATTTATTTTACTATCCATATTAGCTCTTATTATTTTTTATGTTACTTATTTGTTTGTGCCAGTGTTTCTCTCTGTGGGGCCCTCTGCCTCGGGGGTGGTGGTCGACTGTGGCGGCCTGGGTGCACCTCGGGGAGTGCTTAGGCGGATGTGGGGGTTTTCGCCCTACCTCCCTGGGAGTCCTGGGCTGGTGCCTTGGCTGCTGCCGTCGATCGACTACTACCGATGCAGATGGCTCACCTGATGGCGTGTCATTCGTTACCTAACCCATCTGAACTCAGCCTAGTGTTTATTTATGATTATTAATAAATAAATAAATACATTAATTAATTAATTTATTCTAAGTTTTGTGTGTGTGCATATGTGTATTTGTTGTTCAAGTGTGTGTGTGTGTGTGGGTGGGTGGGTTGGGGGGGGGGGGGGGCAATATTCCTTAGGAAATGAGTTGTGGAATGGGGGGTGGGGGGGGGGGGACTGTCATAATTATTTTTATATTTTTGGGGAAATGATGGGATTATGGGCTATATGGGGTGATTTTAACCTGTAAAGCACTTTGAGCTTGTAAACGAACAGTGCTATACAAATAAAGTTTGATTGATTGATTGAAAGGGGAAAATTCCGGAAAGATACTTTAAATAAGTCACTCGTCGTATTTAACATTAGTGATGCTAACTTGAGTACTTTTGCAACTACTTCTTTTTTCAGCACCTTATTTAATTTTTGTGTGGTCTGCAGAAAACAATCCTGTACCGTGGCACCTTACTGAAAGCAGTAAATGTTTACAGCTATAGAACATGTGCAACCAGACAATAAAACGTCCAGTGTTCTAATGAAGAAGGGGGCGATGCATTCTTTGCATTTAGCATTTTAAAATGCATTACCGTAATTTGCGGACTATAGAGTGCACCTCAATACAAGCCGCACTGGGTTAAAAGCCGCAGATATCTACTGAATTAAAAACGTAGTTTAACTGAACGTAACTGAACTGATCAGTATCAAACAAAACAGAAAAGTTATTGATTAGTTTATTCATCGTCCTCCTGCACACTGAAACCACTGAAGTCATCTTCTTCAGTGTCGGAGTTGAACAGCCTCAGAAGAGCTTCTTCACACACCTTTTCTGTGGCGATGTCAGTGTCGCTCTCCGTGTTGCTGTCATCATCCCGGGGTGAAGCTGGGGAAACAAGCAGCGTCGTTTTACTGTGAAAAAAATCCCGTAGCACTCTTTTAACCATTCCTTCATCAAACTTTCCAGCATCCATCCTTTCTGGTTGACTAAAGCCACACCACATAATAAGCCACATGGTTCAAGGCGTGGGAAAAAGTAACGGCTTATAGTCCGGAAAATGCAGTTCCGTAGCAAATGTCTAACTTTTCCTCATGGCAAGGCCTTTTCTGGTCATCCGCACAGAGTTTAAGTGTTCCTGGAGGTCGCCAGCATGTTGCTCAATGTCCTCCTTCTCCACCTCTTTTACTCAGTGACAGCATCACACTGTCATCACAAGTCTACCTCTCTCTCACACCCACCCACCCACACCCACCCACCCACACACACACACACACACACACACACACACACACACACACACACACACACACACACACACACACACACACACACACACACACACACACACACACACACACACACACACACACACCACACATATATGCCACATAGACACGGTGTTATGGGGCTATTCATCTGTCTGAAGCAGTGGCTTATGAAAGGTCAGCCTTTGAGTTATGACAGAATCTCCTGGCCAGAGGGACCAAAGCGTGGGCGACGGAGCACCGACTCTGTGTGTGGGAACGCACAAAAGTGTGTGAGACTGGTTTAGATGGTTGTCGGCAAGCAAAGTCTTTGCTGTTGTTTGCGGACACGTGTGTATCTTTGAGTGTATGGGTGGAGTGGTAGTACTGCATCATGAGATTCTGCTTATGCTGGAGTGTGTGTGTGTGTGTGTGTGTGTGTGTGTGTGTGTGTGTGTGTGTGTGTGTGTGTGTGTGTGTGTGTGTGTGTGTGCACGTAGGTGAGAGAGAGAGAGGTTGTGGTTTGGATGGATAAACATGAATGCGTTTGATGATAAGGATAACAAAGAAAATCAGGGTCACACAAAATTCACACCACAGAGATGGAACAAAAACTTTACATGGTGTTTTTGTTTTTTTATCATCGGAATTAAAAATAGATGATTAGATTAATATTTAACTGTGTTCACATCTCTCACAGTGTGGGCTTGTTTATCTCAGCACGCACAGAACAACTTCACTGAGACTCTTTATGTTCTCCAGGCCCTCTGGACATGTTAGCAACACTATTGATAATCAATAGCTTTTTCCCTACTTTTTATACATTAAAGGACTTTTTATTTTTTTCTCATTTTACCTAACTGTATCTTGTCACTATAACGCATGGACGTGTAAACATTATGTGAGCATTTTCTAGCAAAAATGCTAATTTGTCAACACATGAGCACAAGTAGGAGCAAACACAAAATGTTTATTGGTCTTCCTTCACATCATCTATCCCTCTTTGCCTGGAGGAATAAAAGTAAGGTAGTGTCAAGGCTGATGTGTCTCTGCTTGCACAATAACTAAATAATTGTGGAAGAGACTTTAATCCTGGCTCCTGGCAGGAATGAGTCGAAATGACTGTTGTTACTCTTTTTCCTGTTTTGCAAGAGGGAACAAGTCCTCTTGTTGAAAACAAAACTATCCTTTGTACAATCCTCCCGTCCGTGAACAATAATGAAGGCAATCATCAAGTTTTAGTTTGCCTAAATGTCTCATATCAACAGTTGCCACTCTTCTTTTCAATGTGTAACTTCTACTAAATTATCAAAAGGATAGTTTCTCTTGTTTAAAACTGGCCAAAAAACTTTAGTTTGGGTAAATATTCAAAGGTTAGTGTGGGGATTTTGGTAACAAAGTGTAATCGATTATTAAAAATGTTGTTTGATTGCCCACGTTCACTCTCAAACTCCTAAACCAGCCTGAATAAACCAAGATAAATGCACTGACACACAACTAACCCTGACAGATCGACTTCTCATAAGTAGGCATAAATTATAGATGATGTTCCCACTCTGGGCTCATGCTTCCAAATAGAGTGTTGTGCTAAAATGCTGAGACAGTGTTTCAGCATCTCATCTCAGTCAAAAGTGAGAAAATAATTGCCATCTAGGACATATAAATCAGCTTATACATCTACCCTGATGCTGCAGTATTACCCAGCTCGATATTTCTAATAAATTAGGACATACACACAGCTGAATGTGACCATGTGATGGAACGTCGACCTGTCCGTTGTGTACCCTGTCTCTGACTGTGACATCAAAGCCCCCACTATTCTGAACAAGATGAATTGGGTTTGACAAATGGATGGACGTTCCTAAAAGTTTATTAATTGCCAAGAGTAAAAATAGCTTTCCAAATTGTTTCCCGAGCTCAAAATGCTCCCTCGTTTAGAGCATGCAGGAGAGGTCTACTGACACAGGTTCTTCTAAGGCTGAAGCCAATAGTCATGATTATTCAACACAAGTACTCATTATGTTTGGAAGCATATTTTCCTCTCCTCGGCTGAAAAGACACCTTGCAGGGCACACTAGACTAGGGCTGCAACTAACGATTATTTTCATAATCGATTAATCTGTTGATAATTTTTTCGATTAATCGGTTTGTTATTGTTTAGCTATTTAACCTATTCAAGTGATGAATACATTTCAGTTAAGTGACTAGACTGTTCTCAGTTGACCCCTCCAAAGTTTTCCACTGTTTATGTACAGTATTAGTTTATCTTCAGAAGCCTTAAAGAGACAACATGTAATTTTCACCGGTAATCTCTGCAAATATCCATCAAAATGTTGTTAAAAATCAAATAATTATGTCTAGTTGTTCAAAAATGTTGGTGGCTTTGTAACATATAAGCATAAAAATCAGGTCTAAATTACTCGGGAGCTGGTCTAAGACTCTGGGGACGCCATATTAGTCAAGTAAAGGTAAAGTTTATTGTCATCTCTGCTACATCCAGTGCGGTATACAGAGAGACGAGACAACAGGGCTCCATTTACGTCAGTGTAAAAAATAAAGCTAAGAGATGTAAAAAGGATTGAAAAACAACCTTCGCTTAAGTCTCAGAGGATCAAGAGACGTTACGATTAGAGTTTACAATTTAAGATTTACAGTCTGGATTGATCTAAAGGGACCAGTGTAGCAGCTTGTAAACCTGGAGTAAAACTGACCATAGAAAGATTGTCCATAGAGCCGCACGTCTTACAGGGGCAGTGGTGTGTCAAGTGTAAAAGAGTCGGTTAACAGTTTACATGGGTGTGCATAGGGGGAAGACTGGTAGTGAGTCAGGAGTCCGATGGCTCGTAGGAAAAAGCTGTTTTGTAGTCCGGGGGATCGGGCCGTGAGACTGCGGTAGCATCTGCCGGACGGAAGGAGAGGAAAGAGTCCATGTGAGGTAATGAGTCATGCACGATGCCGGAGGCCTTACTGATGTAGCGGTTGTGGAAGATGCCCTGTAACAGAGGGAAAGGTGTTCCTGTGATCTTGGCAGCTGCTTAACAATCCGTTGTAGTTTGCTGAGATCATCAACATTGCAGTCACCGAACCACACGGAGATTAGACGCCGTGTTTGGGAGCCCGTGAGGACCAAATGCATTTACTGATTTGTAACTAACAGTTACAAAACTTTCACCTTACATGAACGTTGTTTTACACATTTACCTCTGTACTCATGGCCAGTGATGACAGGAAGTCTGATGTGGTTGCCAGGTGACCTTTCCTCCCTTGCTGGCCCACCAAAAGTTTTTAAGTGCAGGTTCTGGTCAGCAGAGGGCTACAGAGTGTGGTTCAAAGTGAAGTTGCTCAAGTTTGTGACTGAAGAACCACTGAAACCAGTTTGAAAGCAATATTTTATAGTGTTAAAAATTCTTTAGTGTTGCTTTAAAAATCATTACTTGTTGACTGTAGGCGCCATTGCACTTCATTAAGCACATTGTCATTGTTTACTCTGGAAATATTTATGGTCAGCTAATAAAAGTCAGCCAATAAATCTAGTTGGCAGATTAGTTAGTCTACCTCTAGCGTGAAGCAAGAATTACGTTTTAGGGGTAGTTCATTGAGTAAAGGAGATTAAAATCAAATACAACTCACACAAAAAGACAAAAGAAATCTAATCATTAGTTTTCTGATGGGTCTCATGTTTGAGGTTGATGCCAAACGGAATCCCAAATATTGTTAAAATGCTGCAGTCAACAAAACCCTTTGTGACTTAAGGTCCATAATAACAACCAGCCACTAACCTCTTTGGTGACAATAGACTTCCAATCAAATAACATCAAATCATTTCATGACATGCAAATTTAATACGCTATTCCCCACGAGTGATTATGATGTTGTTAGCATTATAATATCACCCCTCTCTGATCAGTATGCTGATAGTCCTTTAAAGAATAATTGTATTTGATCTAATTAAACAACAAGGCTCTGTTTAGTGCAGAAACATGATTCTACAGGAAGTCTGAGGAAACGTTCCTGACACATTTCTCATTCTCTAGTTTACTATTATTCCATAAGTGAAAGAAATTAGACCAGCTTCAGCCCAAGATTACAGGAGTACATCCTGTAGACCAACACATTCTCACACCCAAAGTGTCGAAAAATGACAATGGGTGGCCAAGCGTAGACGCGCTGGGAGGTCCAGAGCGTCGGGAGGCGACACTCTGTGCCAGAGCGTCCTCTCTCCGAGCCCCGTGGCACAGAGGAGGTTTTAGCAAACTGTGACCTTTACCTTCTTGCAATTTACTTTCCCCTCACCCCCATCCTAACCTTAACACACTTGCACATGCAAAACTTTGTTTGTTGTTGTATCGCTCCTCTCAAACACGGTTAACGGGAAATTTATAACGAGAAACTGGGTTAAGGTTAGGATGGGGGTGAGGGGAAGGCTAAATCGCTAGAGGTTAGAGGTTAAATGTCGGTGAAATGTCCGTTTTACCGTGGGCGTCGGAAAGAGACGCTCTGGCACAGCGCGTTGGTCACCGTTAGTCATTTTTCGATGCTTTGGGTATGAAAATGTGTTGTGTAAGCAGAGGACGAGTCTGGGTACTCAGAGGCAGAGAGCAACACGAGGAGCGGGACTAGCCAGCTCAAACACCGTTTTGGTGTCGGGATTCCTGCTGTTTGGCCTGAGTGGTTACCTGGCGTACCGGAAATCTAATGAGCTGTCAAGGAATATTGGCTTAATCCCGGAGCTCAGGGATGGAATGCATCACGCTGTAAACTCACAGACTCATACAACTGTTGAGATGAGTCGTAAGCTCTGAACATTGGCTGAGATTCAGGCTCTGGCACAGAAGGTTGATTCGATCAAGGAGAGAGTTGATGGATCCACACGGATTGGAATAGTTTGATAATGCCATTATTGGAACCTGCAGGGGTTGAAGACTGACAGAACTTTAAGGCAGAGAGGAAATGATCTCTGTCTGGCCCCAAAACAAGTTCTTATCTGAATCTGGTGCCCTTGAGCCTGTAAGGCTGAAGTGAATACTCCCCCTCAGACGAAATGTGGAATGCTGCTGTCGCCATGGCAACTCTGCCTCCCTATCTCAGCCTGGCCGGGACTGTGACCGGTGAAGGCCGTGGAACCGTTTCCAGGAGTCACTGTGCTTTCTAACCCAATTACCTCCCTCCCCTGTCCAAACGGAGGTGGCGAGCGCTGCTCATTGCAGCTGCATGCACTGATGTGTGGAGAGTTCCCAACCCTACCTCCCCACCTAGTGGACACTTATGCTGTGTATCGTCTGAAGTCTGTGTGCATATCTGTCTGAGGTGTTTTTTTGCATAGCAAAGCTATCCTCTCTGTCGGGGTTAGCTCTGATGTGCCTTTTTGTCCCCTCCCCCTGACTCTATCCTCATATAAACCCTCTTGATCTATTACGGTAGCGCGGCTCATGTTGCGAATGACCACAGTCACCAATTCTTGTCATGTGTCCAAGTATGTCTGTCTGATCTTGGAATTGTCTGTGCTGAAACATTTGAATTTCCCTCTGGGATTAATAAAGTATTTTTGAATATGAATTGAATTTGAAAAAACAACCAACCAGAAAAAAGACAGAAATGGCGACTGTACCGCGCGACGCTGTAGTTTACCATTTATCGTTAGCAGGCCCTTTGCTTCAATTTAGGGAAGCATTGGCATGGCTGGTCAGGCCAACAGGCCTACACTCTTTATTTCACTGTTTGTATTTTAACTTTGCCTCCTGTGATTATCCATGGACATGATGACAATTCCAACCCTTCTGTGTTTGTGTCTCTTCCCTGTCCCTGTTGATGTAAACGTTTCTCCGTCTTAGTTCTGCTTGAGCTTCCTTCCCAAAGAAAGTTGTTCCTCTCCACGATTACCAAGTAAACCAAACAGGTTCCCAGCTGCTTTACCTTGCATCCAATGCTACCTCTATCCAGCCTCAACTTTCTTTTATAGGCTTAGCCTGCAGTTAGACTCCATTTTTTGCTGATGATCTTCTGTCTTTCCCCTCTACATGCTCTCAAGGTCTTTCAGTTGACCATGTTCTGTTTGTGTGTGCATTTGTTTATTTCCTACTAAAAGCCAATCTCAGCCTTGTATTCAAATAAAGATTTTTTCAGTCATCTTATTGATTTAGTTTGTTTTCTTTGACTCCTTGTTAGGCTGACTCCTCTTCAGTCATGCTACTAGCAAACTTTCATTGTGCCATCCTGTCTACCTCTCGCCTCATCTTCTGTAAAGCTCTTGAAAATGGACTGGCATGGCATCTCCACCTTTTCATCCTGTTTTTGATTTAATCATTGTGATGTCTGTCACTGATGATTGCTCTGTTCTCTTCAAGCACAGTTTTTGGCTTTCTGTCTTCCTGCCTAAAGTTTTTCATGTAAAAGGGAAGACGTGCTCTCTCTGCCTCTAGCTTTTCCAAGTATGCAAGCACAGGGAGGTCCCACAACACAGCAACAGCACACAATTTCGCTTTAAGCAAACGAAAATACACAGAATAGTCCTGAATGAATATGTTTTCTTCCTTTATTCAAAATTCTAATGTGATACGTGTTTGCATTTGAGGACTTACCTTGAACTGAAAACTGGGATGTGTCCAGAGGGCTGTACTACAAACCAGTTAATGTATTCCATTAGTGATTCTGCACACCTGATCATCATCGCTGTATGTAAATCACTCCCCAAGGGTTGATCTTACTTCTGATGGACATTTATTTTAGCTCTACATAAATCACAGAGGCTTTTGCACATTCGGGGGTTTGTGGGAACGTAAAAACCCCCTGTCAAATTTTTTTCTAAGTAATTTACTGGAAAAGACAGAATCTGGAATGTCAAACTCCAAGTTAATGACCCCATAAAAAACAGATCTCAGCATTGTAGAAGGAATAACGGTAAAAAACAAAGTCTTTAAAAAGAATGATGGAAAATAAACCAGCATTGCTTCCTTTTTTGGTTAAAAGATGAAAATCATCTTTCTTATTCATCTTTGGGAATCAAGTAAAATGCATATTAAAGTATTTTGGTGAGACACCATATATATTTTATCATATTGTTTTTAATGAAAATACACATCATCTCAAGATTTTACTTTAAGGTTTACTGATCTTTGCAAATTTCAGTGTCATTTATTTGTTACAATCCCTGTTTTCTCTCCTTCTTCTTCTCTCTGCCTGCCCTGTCCTGCTGGTGATTAAGGCCCTGTCCACACGTAGCCAGGGTTTTTTTTTAACGAATATCTGCCCCTCCAAAAACTTGCATCCACACCACCTCGTTTTAAAAACAAACGGTCCACACGTACCCGGATAAATACGTTGTTAAGGGCATGCCAGACCTGTAGGCGGCAGTACTTCCCCCGTTCTTAACCTCGTCCTTCGTCTGTGGTCTTCCGCAAGGAGCAGTAATTCCACTTGCAAAAACAAACAAGCAAAAAGCGCTTGGACAATTGATAAAGCGAGCGCAGCTCTAAGGGCATCCATGCTGTCGGCTAGTGTAAATACAGGTCGCACACGTGATGTCAGCATTTTTCTGTCGCGGAAAGTGACGTTGCGGACCTTAAAACTCCGGTTTTGTCTGTCCACACGCAGACACCCGAAACAGAGAAAACACAGATCTTCACTTTGGCCGGAGTTTTTAAAAAGATCCGTTTTCGTGTGAAAAAAATCCATTTTCATGTGGATGACAGGCCAAAACGTAGAAAAATATCTACGTTTTGGCAGATCCCCGGCTACGTGTGGACAGGGCTTCTGTGGGCCGGTCATATTGCTCTGCTCTCTGGGTGCTGGCGCTGTTACCTCCCTTGGAGCTGAAGAGTCACACCTGTCTCCAATCTGCTCATCGGCTACAGCGGGAGCTCCGCTGGGCATCACCAGCTCTTCCTTGCAAGGCTGCTGATCCACAATATCTGCTTTTTTGTGAAATCACCAGAACTTGCTTTGTTCTGAGTGACTTGCAAATAGCAAGGAAACTAGTCTCTCAATTATCTCTGTGAAGCCGTTCTGAGAAGTTCAACCTATTCTCACCTGTACCAGGACCAGCCTTGCCTCCTACTCTTCAGTGACAAAGTGACATGTCAGTGAATCAAATGGTTCTTTGATGAGAACAGTCTGAGCTGCTCTCACCCCCTGTTTTCTCTTCCAACAATTGATTGGTCACTACGTGTTGTGTGGTGGTGTCTGCATGTGTGCACTGAGCAGGAATGGGAGGACACTGCTAACAACAAAGAAAGACAGACAAGTAGGAGCCATAACCCGATTCGACCCACCTGCTTCTCTCCAGGCACTTTCCAATCCTCTGGTTAGCTCCTCGAGTCCCCAGATTGTGTGAGCTATTTCTCCTCTAGTCTAAAAGGAGAGGTCATTAACAAGAAACATCAGAAAAAACAATCTTTATGAAAACCATCATTGAGAGATTACCCAACAGTATCCTTTTCACTCTCAGCTAGTCTTAGGCCCAATCCCAAAACTCGCACTTCCACGCTTGCACCCTTCAATTGCGCAATCCCGCCCAGGGGTGCGAGTGCGTAGAGTGTCCCGATTCTCAAGAGCAGAAGTTGACCACGGCCTTTTTGCACCCTTGATCTGCACTTCACCCAAGTCTGCATCGATACAGACTCTGGCAAAAGGTATTACCCACAATCCATTGCAGCGTGGGAGTTTTGAGAAGGTCGCTGTAATACTTTTCTTAAAGCTTTATTAACAACTTGTAAACAAACAGCCAACCAGTTATTTGAAATAAATTTACATTTATTGCTGCTTTGTCTAAAAGTTTTAGAGCATCAACTAATCATCCCAAATTTAACTGATTTCATTAGAAAATACATATTTTCAGAAAAGGAACTTGAGCCTTATCTCCTGCAGCAATGGCGAGATTAACACCCTTGCCCAAGGTCCGCATCACTGTGGACTTGGGTGAAGTGCAGATTTATGGTGCAATGGGGGCATGTTCAACTTCCGCACTTGAGAATTGAGACACCTTACGCACTCGCACCCCTGGCCGGGAACGTGCAATTGAAGGGTGCAAGCGTGAGTATTGGTAATGGGTCCATGACTTAAAGTGACAGTGTGTATTTTACCTGGCAATAGGGGGCAGTAGATACCTAAATTGTTGCAAGCAAGCTGTAATTTTGTGTTGGAGTAAGCCTTGCAAAGGATGCCCATTAGGGTCAAAAAGCTCTAGGGAGTGCAAACTTCAGTAAAATAGCACACACACATCAGACTACCTTTCATCACTGGCAACTAGTGAAGAGGTCAATGTATAAAACAACGTTTATGAATGGTGAAAGTTTTGTAATCGTTTGTTACAAATCAGCAAATGCATTTTGTCCTCATGGGCTCCCGTAGAAGGAAACATGGCATCTAAATTGTTTCATTTTTGAAACTTTTAATCATTTAATATCCCTTCAAAATAAGATATTTTTATAATTTTGTTTCCCTCTGCAGATATAGAGCTCTACTTTGTTATAAGGGACAATCTTATTGTGAGTGATGTGTTGATTTGTTTGGGCTTAGACCAATAAAGCAATAAATAAATAAACAAAAGAGAAAGGGCAGCAGGTGAGTCATGAGTCATAAAGACCCAGTTCCTCCATGGCTAAACAAAATTATTGGTCTCACACAGAAGCCACATTTCTGATCAGACAATTCAGAGTTTTAGTAGACAGAAAAATGTGAGCTTTAGAGAAGATGTAATAAAAACAGCAAAAATATGGGTGGCAAGTGCGAAGGAAAACACTCACCAGAAGAGGTTTGGACAGCAAAGAGTGTGAGGACCTTTCCTCACTATGGAAACATAGCTGGAGTACGGCCCGTTGTTGCAGCCCCCCAAAAGTTTTAAACAGTTGTGGGAAGAAATAAAAGGTCTGTGTCTGAGGGCAGAAAAAGATGAAAACAAGAAAGGGGGAGGGGAGTGAAGACTTAAGAAAAAGGGGGAGGGCTTGAGGAGGGGAGATGTGTTAAAAAAGGCACAATGTAAGGATTTTGGTGAAAGAGGAGGGAGTGAAAGTTTGGGTGTAAAAAGGGAGAGGAGGAGAGAGGGTTGGAAAGTCACAGAGCAAAAAGGAGGTGGAGAGAGAATCAGGCCATTCATCCACGCCTCTGGAGACGGACGCAGTCGGAATTCAAGATAACTCATTCAAAAACGCCAACTCCACTTTGTCCCACAACACTTCTGTCAGTCTCTGCTACAGTTACCGAGTGACAGGGACGCATCAAGAATCCTTTAGTATCACCACTGACAGCAGTTCGCAGTTTCTCAACCCCCCACCCCACCCCAACATTACTTATGCATTCACGTGCAACAAATCTGATCAGAAAAGCAATGTTTGGTCCTAATATCTGAGCCAAGGGGCTTTCTGATGATGAATAATACACATGCACATAGGCAAGCATGTGCAGGACACACGCAAACACGATCCAAACGCCAGAGGAAACATGCTGCAGTGTTGTCAGAAATGCACATTCTCCTCTCTGTGGCACAAGAGAGCTTCCTCAACCCTGTCAGATAATTGGTCTCTGGAGAAACGGTTCTGCTTAAAGCTAAAAGTTAAACCCTAATAAGGCTGTAAAAACGCACACAAACATTAAATGTCTGTGAGACCATGGCATGCAGAATAAAGACATGCATAAGACAGACTCATGAATCATTTAAGTCTGTGTTCTCAAAATAAATGAAAGGTGATAGATGCCAGAGTAAAAAAAACAAATCAGCTGTAGCTGCCTGTGTCATCAGGCCTCACAGGGAAGGAGAAGCACAGTGTAAACACAGATCCTGGGAATTTGGTGGGTTTTCCTCAGCAGGAATGGGTGTTTTCCTCTTTTCTTCTTTGTTTTGCAATTTTATGAGAACGCCAAGGCAAACTCTCCCAAAGGTGTTCTAACCACGCCCTGTACGTGCTTCTTCATGCGTGGCGTGTATCTCTTTGTCTGAGTCTGTAAGTCTCTGTGACCTTGTCAGGAACGTTTCCTATTTAATCATCTCAGGGAAATCTCAAACTTGCCTTTAAAACTGAACATGAAAGGTAACCTTCTCTATTTTAGCTTGCACTCCCTCTCTTTTCTCTCCCTGTGCATAGAACCAGGGAATTATCTTTTTTTTCACTCCTGCCTTAGATCCAGGGAAGTCACACGAATGGGACAGAGAGCGTGAGAGAGAGAAGAGAAAATGACACATGCAGAGGAAGAAAGGATGGAGAGAAGTGAGAGTTTGTGTGTAGAAAAGACAAAATGAGGTGCAGGAGGGTAAAAGTGTTGGGAAAGTGTTCAAATGATAATTATTTGATGTATTGCTGCAGATCCAGTGTGTTGAATGAAATGTCTAAGGTGCAGACAAAGGGTGTCATAATGAGGCAGAAGTTCAGTGCATCAAACAGGCAGCTCAATTTGCTGTGAAATAGAGACGCAGTCCAGTTGCAGTAACAGTGGACAGCCGTTTAATGACATCTCATGAATGCGCAGCAGTTTGGCAGAAATGTGTCATGGCTGCTGTCACATTTACATTCACATCCTAATATCTCTTAACACACACGCTTTATGTCCATCACACTGCCTCTTTATCCTGCTTTCTGTGAGGGCAGAGCGGCGTGCTAAACGGCAGCCCTGGCTCAGCCTCAGGCCAGAGCAGCGAGACCTCACGTCTGGCTGGCCTGAAATATTTAAGGAAGCCATCCAAAGCTTGTTTCACTCAATCAGAACCCACTGGGTCATTCCCATCAGAGACCAATTACGACTACTGCTGAGCCAAGAAAAAGAAAGGCCAGATCAAAGAAAACAATGCACCGGCACGAGAAGTTTGCACCTACACGAATGTATTTGAGGATGTGGACACACAATGATGGATGTACTTGGAGATGGAGTGCACGAGTACATGTGTGCAACAAGCACACCTGCACAGCTAAACTCATTTGTCAATTTCTTTTTTACTGTCTCTGGTTTCATTGTTTTCTCAAAGTTCTGTGTTTTTCAACCCTTAGTTCCTTTTTCTACCTTTAACAAAGTTGTCTTTTATATTTCCAACAAATCCCAAAGGCAGCACAAACACACCCAGACCCACATATCAGTAGTTCTGGTCAAAATACTACAGAAGTGGATAGAACAGTTGGTACCCCTCTGTTAAAGACAGGAAGTCCCAGAAAGATCACTGAAACAACTTGAAACAGTAATAATCCATAAAAAAGAAAGTAAAAAATAAAAGATTTAAACAATAAAATGATGAAAAGCTAAAGATAATGAAAATTAGACAGTGTTGTAAATTGCAGCTCAGATGAATAATAAAGAAAGAAAATGACCTTTTATAGCCTCTCACGACAAAAATCACAAGGCGCTTCCAAGAACAAAACATTTTAAATATCAAAAATATATTTTATTTTGTCAAAATGAGAAATAACATTGTGATTAAAAAATGTACGAAAAGAGAAAGAGGAAATCAGGGGATCCCGGGAAAGGCAGAGTTGGAGCAGAATAAGGAGAGGGTGGTGATGAAGCCAGCTTGAACATGTGAGTTTTCAGCTGTTTTAATAATAATAATAACAATAACAATTAAAGCTGCAAGCAACGTTGTTCGGCCCTTGCAGCTCCACGCCGCTCCGGCCTGGCTGGCAGCCTGGAGCACCCGGGCACATCCACGGAACAGAAACCCACCCCGACATCAGAAACCGCAAACTGTCTCCTCATCCGCACCTCACCCTGGTTCAGCATCTCCTCTGAGCCCACCATTAAATTACACATCTCACCACTAGGGGATACTCTACCACACTGGTGGTGTTGTGACACAGACCAAAGTTAATGCTATTCTGACCACGTTTTGTAAAGTTATCGAAGGTTAAAGTTATCTAGGGGGCGCTTTGACCAACTACAGAAATATCCCATTGTGGTCAGCTTTGGTTGACAAAGATGGTTTTCTGTCATTTTGGCATTAATCAGATGTCGTGTGTGTAATCTAGAGCCAGAGAGCTGACAGAGGGTGGAGCTAAAGGGGTTTGAACCAACAACCACATCAATGTGTTTGGTGCAGTCACGTGATGACACAAGCCAAGTATAATGCCATTCTGACTTTGTCTTTAGAAGTTAATAAAGTTTGAACCCATCTAGGGGGCGCTGTGACCATTTACAACTAAATGCCATAGAGGTCATCTTTGGTCATCAAAGTTGGTTTCCTGTTAATTTGGCATCAATCAAACGTTGCATGGGTCATCTAGAGACAAAAAGCTGTAAGTGGGCGGAGTTAAAGTGATTTAGACAAGTGAGCACATACATGTGTTAAGTGCAGTTGTATGATGACTCCCACAAAGTTTGATATAGTTTGGAGCTTTTTTGCAGAAGTTACAAAGGTTTAATTGTATCTAGGGGGCGCTGTCCCAAATTTAGTAAATACTCCATGAAGAAGTTTGTAGGTTGATAACAGTCATTTGTGTGCAGTTTGGTGTGAATTGCATCATGCATGTGTTATTCAGGGCCTAATATATGTCAGGGGGTGGAGCTAAAGCGATATCAACCAATTACCACAGGATTGTTTTGGGTGCCTTTGTGTGATGACACATAGCAAGTTTGGTGCAGTTACGACCTGCTCTGTAGGAGTTATTACAATTTTAAAGGTATGTAGGGGGCGCTGTGGTGATATTTTACAACGTTCACCAACCGTTTGAGCCTCGTTGGCTAAAGGGCATGATTGTTGATTGCAGATCTTGGGCAGATCGGAGGCCGCTTGTGGAAGTTACAGGCATCAAAGCCCCTCCCTTTCTGGAAAGCTATCAGATCTGAATGGTCATTACAG
Source organism: Nothobranchius furzeri (assembly GCF_043380555.1). Classification (NCBI taxonomy): domain Eukaryota; kingdom Metazoa; phylum Chordata; class Actinopteri; order Cyprinodontiformes; family Nothobranchiidae; genus Nothobranchius; species Nothobranchius furzeri. The sequence continues at coordinate 78,220,551 of NC_091747.1, read as the reverse complement.
CATCATGAAGACAGTGCAAGACCTTAGTGTCATGTTGACTAAATTAGAGGAGACATATATGGGTATTTCACCATAAAACTATAGACTTCCTGTAGTCAGGGGACGGGGCTTAGGTTATGTCAGCTGTCCACATTGTCATTGTCTTGAGATGTGGTCAGTGTTCACACAACCAAAGTTTGATATAGATCTGATCATGCACATGGGAGTTATTAAGTCAAGTAATGTAATGGCGAAAGGTCAAAGTTTGAGGCTTTGCCACGCCCGCACCTTTACACTTATTTAAAATCCGACGGTTGAATTTTTTCCCCATTTGTCTTAAGAGTATATAGCAGAAGTTTGAAGGTGATCGGTGAAAAGGGCGACTGGGCATCAGTCTCCAAACAACGTGTGCGAAAACCACTAAATCGAGTACTTGGACCTAAATGGCCGACCTCCTGTGTGACTTTGTGCTCGGCTCCAAGAGACTTGTTTGTAGGTCCTGACACACTACATTAGTGTACCAAATTGCGTGATCCTCAGTCAAAGCATGGCTTGGGGCTGACAGTTTTAATGGTTCTAGGGGATGCTATTTCAGAAAATAGACCACACCCACAGACCTCAGCTATCAATTTTTATTAGGGGTCAGACTAGGATCACTCACCAGAAATTTTGTGGCAATATCACGATAAATGAAGAAATGAGAGGCAAACATATTTCCATGGCGTGATGGCGAATTTCACCATGCTCTCAAAGCCCTGCCTTTTTTTCGAAACCTGCCAGTACTGGAGACCAAGTGACCTAAACTTATCTGCTGCTATTTGCCAGAGATTGCTGATGATTGGGTAAAAGGAGTCCAATGGGGAGCTGTGAAAAAAAGAGTGGCATGGCGACAAGTCAAAATTTGAGGCTTAGCCACGCCCATACCTTTATACTTATTTAAAATCTGACGGTTGAAATTTTTTCCCAATGTCTTAAGAGTATATAGCAGAAGTTTGAAGGCAATCGGTGAAAAGGGCGATGGGGCATCATTCTCCAAACAACGTGTGCAAAAACCACTAAATCGAGTACTTGGACCAAAATGGCCGACCTCCTGTGCGACTTTGCGCTTGGCTCCAAGAGACTTTTTTGTAGGTCCTGAAACACCAATTAGTGCACCAAATTTCATAATCCTCAGTCAAAGCATAGCTTGGGGCTGACAGTTTTATGGTCCCAGGGGACGCTATTTCAGACGATAAGCCACACCCACCGGATTTTCACATCAGATTTTTTGGGGGGCCAGACTAGGATCACTAATCCACAAGTTTCGTGGCGATATCTTTAGAAATGACGAAATGGGAGGCAAACGTGAGGCCACGGCGGTACACCTGACTTCGCCGCACCGCCACAGCCCCGCCCTCTGCAGAAAACTCCCATAAAGTGACGCCAAGCAACACCCACTTGTCTTGAGTTACCAGCTACAAATTTGTGGTGATTAAGTGAAATGGGGTGATTTGGGACCTATCACAGTAAAACTTGTCCTTTTGGGTCCTGAGGGGGCGGGGCTTGTTTGATGTCATCATCCGACCATTCAGTTTAGTTTGTGGGTGGATGACGAATGACCACAGAAACTTTTGTAACTCCACTCTATTCGGGTATGACGTTATCGCCATTTAGAATTTTTTGGCGAGTAATCGAACTTTGAGGCCTGGTCACGCCCCCTCAGCATATTAGAAAAGTCAGTTTTATTTTTTCTATTTGATCGCTCATCCCTTCTGAGCAATTTCACACAAATTTCGAGACAATCGTGTGAAAAATGATCAAGTAAATCAATCAGAAGCGAACCCTAGAAACGGCCAAAACGGGGTCAAAATCGCCACTTCAACCCAAAATGGCCGACTTCCTGTTTGATGTTGACCATGGTTGCAAGAGGCTTTTCTGTGTGGACTGTTGAGTTCTACAAGTGTACAAAATTTCATAACTGTACGACAAACTAAGGTTTATGGAGGGGGTATTTTTCACATTGTAGGGGGCGCTGTTCAGCCATTTTCTTTGCGAAAATAAATAAATACTATTTATCCAGTAATTTTTATCACAGACTTTCCACATTTGTAAACAGCCTATTTAAATGGTTAAAAGCACGATTGTGTTTGATTATGGGGGTTGTACTCCTGAGGCTCTCCAGGATGTCTGAGCTTCTCACCTCTAAAGCTGAGCCCAGCCACCCTATGGAAAACATTCATTTTAGTCACTTGTGTTTGTGATCTTGTGCTTTTTGTCATTCCCCAAAGCTCATGACCAAAGATGAGATTTGGGACAGAGATCGACCAGTAAACTGGTTGCTTTGCTTTGTTTGCTTCATTTCTTCTTCAGACTGGTTCAGTGTCTTCAACATTGCAGACACTGCCTCTATCCTCCTGTAGATCTCTCAATCTCCTTCCCTCACTCGTGAACACGATCCCAAAACACTTGAACTTTTCCACTTGAGGTATGACCTCTCACCTGACCTGTAGTTGGCCCTTTTCTGGTCGAGAACCATGGCTTCGGATTAGGATGCACTGATCCACGACTCAGCCACTTCTCACTCAGCTGAAACCCTAGCAACAGCTGAAGGTCATTGTTCAATAAAGCTAAGACAACCACATCATCCACAGAACATGATGAAATCCTCCTGCCACCAAACTTGACACACTACCCCACGGCTTCACCTAAAGACAGAACTGGTGACAAAGAACAGCCCTGATGGAGTCGAATCTTTACCAGGAATAGGTCTGAGTTACTGCCTGCAACTCTGACCAGACTCACAATTGGTATGAGGACCAAAGAACTCTTAACAGAGGAACACCCCACCCCATACTCATCGAGTGTCCCCCACAGAGTCCCAGGTGACACAATCATAAGCTTTCCACAGACCCACAACATGTATGTTCTGGTTGGGCAAACTCCTATGTTCCCTCCACGTCTCTAGCAAGGGTACTGAGCTACAAAAGGAAAATTAACATCAAATGAACAGATGGATAATAAGAAAGGCAATCAAAGAGCCCAAAAGGACTTCCAAAGTCATGCGATGTTCAGGGGTATAAAAGTAAAGCATCAAAAGACATTAGGTACGGTGAAACATAGAGGAGCTACGGTATGTCTTTGGTCTGCTTTGCTGCATTCGACTCATACTTGACTCTGTTCAAGTTCCAGTCCCAGTCATTCTGGAGTAAAATGTGCTGCCCCTTGTCATTAGGCTTGGTCCAGGTCATAGGTCAAAGCAAGGCTAACAACACCCAAAAATTGAACAAAAGACCCAAAGAATCCTTCCATGAACCTTGATTTAAATTCTAGTGAACATCTGTGGAAGGAGCTGAAACATGCCGTCTGTAGAAGGAACCCTTCAAACGTGAGCAGATTGTTTATGATTGGGCCAAAATACCCGCGGATAGGTGCAGACGTTGTGTTGAGATGTACAGATTTTACCTCAAATGTTTGTACACCTAAGTAAGTCAGTTGAATCATAATTATTGTCTGGGCCAGTTTCATTACACTTGAGTAAAATAATTTTGTTGACTCATAGTTCAAAAGCAATCATAGATTCTCATAAACTGATAAAAAATACTCCATCACTAATTCACTTAGTTGTAGTTATTTCATCATTTATTTAATTTAACTGTTTCTTTTGTGTGTTTTTCTTTCTTTAAAGTATCAACATTTCATCCGTGTCTGCAGACACCAGCATTAACCGTGGAGGGTGAAATGTGTCCTCAGCATTCACATCCATCTCTGTCTGAAGAAAACCTCAAATCTTTTTAATTGTGACATGCATACAAATGCAAACACATGGCAGGAGCACATACATCATCCATAATGATCATTAAAAAGAAGTTGAGAGGGGATAGTTACTGTAGATGAAATAAATACCTTCTGTTCCCTCCCTTCCTCACTCACGCTGATGAGAATTGACAAGCCATCGCATAACGTCCGATTAACCAGTCATCTGAGCCAAGAGCCATAAGGTACAGTCAGACGTGCACACGTGCAGGCATATTCCAGCACACATTCACATATTTTGACACTGACATCACAGCCATACGCATCAACCTCAAGAGGCCTAAAATATACAAGCAAGTACCGACCCAGATGATCTCTCCCACTTATACGTGCAGAGCACTTACCTTGATTTATTCACCTTTTCTCCCAGGCTATAGGGGAATAGGTTCTGTTTTTCCTGTCTTTTTGTCAGCCCCAGGAGGGAAATGCACTTAAGTTAATACAGCTGCAAAGTGTACTGAACCAAGCCTCATGGAGACATTCAAAGACCTAGGAAAGGTGGTAAAAGCTCCATTCAAAATGGTAAAATACATCTCATTGACTGGTAAATGATGAGGATAAAAACCCGGGGTGACTGGTTAGCAGAATTTCCATCATAGTACTTCCCTGCTTGGTCACGTGATTGATTATATTAGTCAAAATTAATGTATTGGTTTCATAAACAAACAAACAAACAAGCAAAGTTAATTATTTAGCATTTATTGCAGGAAAAAACAATCACAAAGTGCCTCAGCATAATCAGAGAACTAAAATGACGAAGACAAGAAAAGAAGAAGAGCAGAAGAGTGTTGGCGATGAAGCACAATCTATATAATCTATATGTGGTATTTCAGCGTCTTGTGGTTATTGACGTGGGTGTTTTGTGATTTTCATCACCATGGAAACTGAAAATGTCACTAAATGTAATAGTCAAAGAAATCCCACTGTTAAACCATAGCGACAGTTTGATGTAGCCTTAGCCATTCAGAGAGCGTGATTTCCCCTCCTGTTTTAGGGAGCAGAACAGGAGAGACTGAAGATGATTTGTAATACAATCTGAATTAGAGATCGAACTATTTTACCAAAACAATCAGAAAAGAGACAGTTTGATTTTTTTTGTCAGTTTGACATGTGTCAAAGTAAATAGAGTTGAATTTATGGTTTCTACTGCTTTTATTATTCAGAGCTTCCAATAAATGTTTTATATGTTCATCACAATGAAACACAAAAGTATGACATTCATCTGATACCACCAGTTTCAAGTGGTGAAACTATCATAAATGTGATGCTGGTGCTTTAGCTTGTGGAGTCAATGCAAAGGCACAGTGTTGGTGAGCACTGATCTAAGTCACATGAATGTCTCAAACCTTTGCAGGGTCCAACTCACACAATATTTTTCAGCTCAACTTAACTTTGCGTGTTGATTACCGAGCACAAGCGTGGAAGTTTGGAACGATGAGCAGCGCAATATGCCTCTTAGAAAATGTAATGTGAGTTGGCCCTGTGAGGGTTCTGGCTGTAAGGTAGTTGTTGCAGGAAGCCAACAGCCCCATCTTGTCTCGGTGTGGAGCGTGTGTGAGTAATTTTACTAGAACCTGGCCGCGGCTGTGAAGTGATTGCCAACGAGGCGAGGATTACTCATAATCAGCCAGAAAGTGTTTAGATAGGCCAAGATAAAAGTTATCTCAGCCTTGTAGTGCTCAGTCTTTTGGAGGTGTTAAAAATAACAGTTTATGCAAACTTACAGCTTCTTTCTGTCCCTTCACATTATTCAGATTTGTTCCTGACAGCAGAAACACGAAAGAGCAGCAGCTTTTGCTCTGGGGCAGAGATTCTTCTAATCAGGCAGTTGCGGCCTGGCCTCGGATTATCCATCTTTCTGGTGATTATGACTAGTCTTTTTAGTGGTGTGTGTGTGTGTGTGTGTGTGTGTGTGTGTGTGTGTGTGTGTGTGTGTGTGTGTAATTTCTTGGTCATCCAAAACAAGGCAAATTCAAAGTACAATTTTTAATTAAGACTATTTGTTTTTGTTTGTTTTTGAAGATGTTTTGCTTTTCAGCCTGGGAGCTTTCTCTGTCTACAGGGAAAATTGGAGACTTCCAGTCATTTAGGCTTTAGAGACTTTTCCAATGATGCAACTGAACTCAAAAAGATCGCTCTCTCTCACCTTGTTCTGACGGTGCAAAAGGGCTTTGGTCATAGTTGGCTTTTTCTGCTTTTATATGAACCAGGTCAAAAATACCTCAAATGACCACTCAGAAGAGAAAGTGATGCATGATGCACTAGTTCAGTGGTCTTTACAAAACATGCTCATGAAATAGTTTGCATAAAATTCCTCTCACATGAGCAATCTCAGCAGAATGAGCCGTGTCAGGGCTCTGTCACTTTAAGGGAGAGACGCTGTTGCAGGTGGTCTTATTTGTCTTTACAACAATCCTCATGCATGCAGCGTCAGTGGAGAGGAAAACTCCCTTTTACCAGGAAGAAACTTCCAAATGATGCTTGCTCAGTATAAGCACATCGGTACAGCACCTGCATCCCTGCAGACGCAGCACTAATCTGTCGATTTCTCCCTCCATCTTTCCCTCAATCATGATCAAGACCCCAAGATACTTAAACTCCTGCATTTCAAATCAAAATCAAATCAAATTTATTTATAAAGCACTTTTCAAACAAAGTGCTTTTCAAAATGACCCCAGATTCCCATAACAGGTTAAAAACATTAACAGACATATGCAAACACACACACACGCACACACACACACACACACACACACACACACACACACACACACACACACACACACACACACACACACACACAAGTAAAAATTATATTTGGCTGAGTCCAGATGAGCCAAGTAAGGTAAGGCAAGGAAACGCCATCAGAGGAGCCGTCTGCCCCGGCAGCATCAGCTCTTCCAAACTAAGTCAGGGCGCTCAGTGGAGGGGGAGCATAGACCCCCACCTATAGAGCGCCCAGGAAGCTACAGTCGACCACCGCTCCCGGGGCAGAGGGCCCCTACAGAGGAAACACTGGATTAAAATGAGTAAAAATGTAATAAAAGAGCTAATATAAATGACAAAAGTTAGAAAATAAGTAATAAATAAAATGATATAACAGTAAAATAATAATTTAAATAATAAAACTGTGCTAAAATATAATCATATAGAACATGCAAAGCAAGTAATAAAATATAAACATGTAAAACAAGGAATAAAACTGTAGCAAATATTTAGATAAAAGCTAACCTAAAAAGATGGGTCTTGAGCCTGGACTTAAAAACATGAACGTTCTCTGCAGCCCTGAGGTCCTCTAGCAGCTCGTTCCAGAGGCGAGGGCCATAACACTGGAAGGACGCCTCGCCGTGAGTGTGTGTCCTGACTTTAGGGATGACCAGGAGACGCCTGCCAGAGGAGCGCAGAGGCCACAAGGGTTCATATTGTAAAAGCAGTTCTGATAGATAAGAAGGCCCAAGACCGTTAAGACACTTAAAAACCATTAGAAGAACCTTAAAATGGATCCTGAAACATACAAGGAGCCAATGCAATGATTCTAAAACTGGTGTCATGTGCTCCCACCTCCTGGTCTTCATCAGGACACGTGCTGCCGATTTTTGTAGAATTTGTAAGCCTGATATGCTCTTTTTGGGAAGACCAGAAAGCAGGGCATTGCAGTAATCTATCCTAATTTGAGTCAGGACCTCATCCCTGACCCAGAGAAGGCATTCTACCCTTTTACCAATCAAGACCATGACTTTGGATTTAGAGGAGCTAATTCTCATTTCCACTCGGCTGTGAACTACTCCAGCGAGAGCCGGAGATCACGTTCTGATGAAGCCAACAGGACCAGATCATCTGCAAAAAGCAGAGACCTGGGGTCTCATTTATAAAACATTGAATAGAATCCTTACTAAAACCGCACTTAAAGCTTCTTTCCGGAGTATTTCTCATATGCGATGACACCATCTAGTGGCTGACAAGCATATCACACAAAAAGTCAGTTACTCTGTTTAAGATCACGACTTCACATTTCTGTTAATAAATGTGCTTCTGTAGCCGACAAACAGAGCTAAAACACGTTGTTGAACGAGTATTATTATCATGTCATGTTGCGTTCTCACACATTTATATTTTAGAGACTTACTTGTCTGAGAAAAGTTCAACTCTGCATCAGCCGAGATATTCCTTAAATTTGATGCAAGTAAGCGGTAGCCTAACGCTATTGGTTAGTTCTGGTCGGCACTCAGTTTCCTTTTGCACGGAGCTCTGCGGGGCAGGGGGCGTGCTTAGCAAAAAAACAAACAAACAGGAGACCTATTGCTTACATTATATCACAGTACATGATGAGACAATCACTTTTACGGATTTCTGACAAATCATACATAATTTCTGAAAGTAGAAAACTCCAGAAAGCTGCTTTGAGCTCAGCCTTAGAAATGTACTTACGCCAAGTAGGTTTGTGACCTATAAAACATGGAGTACGCACAGCTTCACCCAATCTCCACTTTATAAATAAGAAACTACCTAGAAATGTGCTCAGGTGTTTCTGGATCACATCCCGCTCGCAACACGCCCACTTTCTGCCATAAATGATCAGTGCAAAGTGCCTTGTGGACCTCATGCATTTACATAAGCTGGCTCGTTGCAGCATTTCACCATTAACAATGGCGACCATAGATCAAGGAAGCACAATTTCACAATCAGAATATGAGGTACCTGTGGGTGAGGTGGAAAAATGAAAGGAAGTGCTTTTGCAAAACAAATAAGAGAAAATCCACAGAATGGCACAGCGTTGCTGAAGCCGTCAATGCTGTGAGTTCTTCAGAGAGATCTGTGGCGGATAAAGAAAAAAATGGTCCGATCTGAAGGCGGAGGCAAAAAAAAAAAAGATGGCTTGCCACTGTCAGAGTGTGTCTGCCATTGGTGGAGGCCCTGGCCCCTCTGATCCCCCACCGCTCGCCATTAGGATCTCAGCAGTACTCGGACCGGCAAGCGTGCGTGGCATTTTGCTGGAGAATGAGGGAGACATGCGGAGGAGACTGGTAACGTTTAAGCCTGTTATTAATACAGACCAAATGTGTCCGTCATTAAAATATAAAACAAAACCCAAATCACGGTGTTTCCCCCAGTGACTCTGGATGAAGCATCAAACGAGGCATCCCGGGAGACGACCGAAGATGTGGATGCAGGGTCAGCCTATCTCACCAGCGCGCGCCTGGAAGGGGCCGGGTACTAACTGACGCAGTCATGCAGGTACAGAAGGACATGATTAGTGTAGTGAATGAAGTGCGAGAAGAACTGCACAAAATATGCGATGTCCTGACTGAAATTTCAGACAGACTTAAAGAATTGGCAAGAAAATAAAAGGTGAAAATCATGCCTTCTGTGTTGGTTCTATAGATGGCGTGTGGCAGGGTGGGGGGGCGAGGGCCTGGGCGGGATCCGATCCCCAGGCTCCCGGGTGAGGGTCACGCATGCTAACCAATCACCCAAAGGGACACCCCCTATTGCCAAATCTTTAAGTCTGACCTTGGCGCATGATCAATTGGGTCACAGTGACAGGAGGCTCACACTGTCACAGAAGCATGACATTCTGTCTCAATCTGGCCCCCTGCTGATATTCAGTATTCTGCGCTTCAGGCTGTGAGTGTGTGTGTGGGGGGGGGGGGGGGGGGGGGGTACTTGTTCTGTGTGCGCACAAAGTGGTACAAGTGAATAATGCTGCTGGAATTCATAACTGTATCCTTCTCAGCAGCAGCACTGTGGTCTCCATGTCCAAAATGTGCGTAAGTAAGGTCCTTAGTCAACTTAAAGTTGCTGCACATTTTTCCGCTACATTTTCTTTTATAAATCCCAAACTTAGCGTGGAAAGTTGTTTACGCAATTTTCCGACCCCGTTTTGTGCGTAGGCAAGCTTGATAAATGAGGGCCCAGATCCTTACCCCCAAATTCCACTACCTCCGCTCCGCTCCGGTCCGCCCCCGCCTTCCGCAGCCGCTCGCTTCCGAACTCAATTTTTACTGGTACCCGCTCTACAACGGCTCCGCTCCGGTGCGGAGACCTGAGGTGGGCAAACAGGCATGCGCGGGATTTTCGAGATCTTGCAATACAGTCCGAGCAATAAACGCGGAAGTTAGATCCAAACACCCGTTGTGTGGGAGAAGCATCGAAATGAACTGTTTAATCTGCCCATCATTTGTGTTGAGAGATCAGCAGTGTTTGGATCAACAAAGGGCGACTACTTTGATAGTGGAAACTGTATTTATGGCTTATTTTTGTGCATTTAAAGTTCAGCCGCCATTGATAGTTGTTAAAAGTTGTTAAACCTGTGCAAAAGAAACAAAAAACGCCTTTTGTTTTTTGATTTATTGTGAAAAACGGAAGTTGTGCTTGCTCCTTTTCCTGTTGGGTGGTTGTGATTTCTGTCCATTTACTGCGGAGGTTCTCCGGCGTCCGGCAAAAATAGGATTGATTCTATTTTTGCTGGACGCCGGAACAGAGGGCGGCGCACTGCGCCGCACTGCCGGAGTACGGCCGCAGTAGTGGAATTGCTCTGATTGACTACAACGGGACCGATTTTGCTCCGGCGTTCGTGTCGGAGCGGAGCGGAGGTAGTGGAATTTGGGGGTTAGGCCACCCCTCACCAACACTTTGGTTGCATAGAAAAGTCCTGTCCATTCAACAAGAAAGCGTCTGGTGCTGGAGTGCCAGAGCGTCCTGGTGGGGTCAGCAGTGGTATTCTGGTTGGTCAGTAGCCCTGTTTGAATTGGGTCTTCTGTAAGTGAGCAAACACACTATGTTGGCTTATCAATATTTTACCACTTTATGAGCCAAACAAAATGAGCTCAGATGCCAGATAAGGCCTGTGGGCCACCAGTTGAGGATTACTCTTAGATAGCTAGAGTCTAATAAACACGTTAATTTAGCCTAAAATCAATTTTAATAATTATCGCCAACATTGTTACCAGTTTGATGTGGGGGACACACACCAATGTACCCAGTTATGCTAATCAGTGTGCTGTAATTCTTATTGGATTGGTGTTGATTTTTATATATTTTTTGCAGTGTTGTTGCAAAACTTCAAACCTCACATCTCATCATATGTTTTCCTATTTTTGTGCACCCTTGGATATCTCCATGCATAAATGATTTCAAATGAAGCTTCAGCTTGAAAGAAAACAAAACCTTCAATAATCTATTCTTATATTTTCATGACTGAGAAATGTCAACCTAGAATAGAAAATGTTCAAAAAAGAACTGTCTCTCCTGCAGAATGTGAATGTTAACCTCAGCCTTCACGGAAATAAAATATTAGCTTTCACTAAGCCAAGACACACAAGTATTTTACATTCTGAATTTCGGATATTACTCTTTCACCTGAACAAAACTGAAGATGCAGTGTGCCTTTCCTTCATTGCATCAGCAATTTGTCCAAATTACTTTTGGGCTTTATTTTCCTTTCAGTAATTTGAATATAGTTCCACTTCTTTTCTGGAGGTAATACATCATCAAACAATCTTTTCCAATGAATCAAACATTTTTTATGTGTTATGTATTATTATGATTATTATTCTGTTTAGAGGAAATAACCTGAAGAATTCAGAAATTTGCTTTTTTTTCAGCAGTGTGTTGTGATGCATCAGCTGCAGTAGATGTTCTTAACAAAGGCTTTTTGTTCCTTATTCCTGTTTTTGCACAACTTGGATCTCACAATGCCTCTGTGGACAATGAGCCAACGACCTTTTCCCACAGCAGGTGTCTGTGGAGCTTGGTGATAGAAAGCAGACAAGATGCTTTTTTTATAACCTTTTTCTAAGATATATATATTTATTTTGCTGTTCAAATTGTTGTTGGGTTTAGAGGTAAGTTGTGATTTATATTTTTGTTAGTTGGGTTTGGGAACACATTGCTTATAGGGCTAAGGTTAGGGTTAGACATAAATGCAGCTACTAAAATGAATGAAAGTGATTACAAGGTCCTAATATGGGTAGAAGTACGGACCCAATTCCACCTGCAGGTGGATCACTGACTTCCTGACGGACCGTAGGCAGTGCGTGCGGCTGGGGAAGAATGTTTCCACCGCTAAGACTATTAGCACAGGATCTCCACAGGGCTGTGTACTTTCTCCTCTGCTCTTCTCCCTGTACACAAACTGCTGCACCTCGAGCCATGACTCCGTTAAACTGATCAAGTTTGCGGACGACACCACCCTCATCGGGCTCATCTCTGATGGCGATGAGTCCGCCTACAGGAGGGAGGTGGAACGGCTGGTGTACTGGTGCAGCAGCAACAACCTGGAGCTCAATGCTCAGAAGACAGTGGAGATGATTGTGGACTTCAGGAAAGTCACAGCCCCATCTCTCCCCCTCGTCCTGACGGACACCCCCCGTCACCACTGTGGACTCCTTCCGCTTCCTCGGAACCACCATCACACAGGACCTTAGGTGGGAGCCATCCATCAGCTCCCTGCTCAAAAAGGCCCAGCAGAGAATGCACTTTCTGCGGCAGTTGAAAAAGGCCAAGCTGCCGGCCCAGATGATGGTGCAGTTTTACACGGCCATCATTGAGTCCATCCTCACCTCCTCCATCGCTGTGTGGTACGCTGGAGCCACGGTGAGGGACAAACATAGACTGCAGCGCATTGTGCGCTCCGCTGAGAAGGTGATTGGCTGCAGCCTTCCATCTCTCCAGGACCTGTACGTCTCCAGAACTCGGGGGCGTGCAGGTCGGATAGCAGCTGACCCTTCTCACCCGGGACACAGACTTTTTGAGCCGCTTCCCTCAGGCAGGAGGTTACGGTCCATCCGGACCAGAACCTCCCGCCATAAGAACAGCTTCTTTCCATCTGCCTTTAGACTTGTGAATAGATTATAAACACACAACCATGCTCGTCTTCTGTACTCGACACAAAGTCATGTTATCAGCCATGTTACCATTACCTGCCATTTTTTATCGCTGAAAGTTTTATTCTATTTTATTCTATTTTTAATCTTATTATTATTCATGTTATATGTAGCACATTAGTACCAAAGCAAGTTCCTAGTTTGTGAATTGTTTGTTCACTGATAATGGCAATAAACCTTTTCTGATTCTGATTCTGATTCTATGGGTGTGTGTGTGTGTGTGTGTTCATTTGTTTATAGGTTTAGCAAACTATATCATGACTCACTGGGCTGGTTATGATGAAACTCAAAAAGTAATTATTGGATGTTTACCTATAACTGATCATCCTTTTGCAGCCTACTGTTACAAACTCCCATCAAACCACTTCTGGTCTCAAAGTGTCTGGATGGAGAATCAGGATTAGTATGTTCCATAAAAACCGGCCCCATCCAGTCCTATTATGGTGTTGGGGTTATTAGGAGCGAACAATTCGTAAGCTTTAACTTACTTTTGGATTCTTCAATAAATTCTGTAAATATGGAACTATTTACTGATTTATTAATTAATTAAGATATTCTTAGATATCTTCGGGGCACCACCCTTTAATTAGAAAGGGAAATGAATCCAAAACTCTTATCAGTCTTTCTTGAAGTTCGTAGAATCCTCGGAGCAGAGACTTCTCTTCGACACAACAAAGCTACTGGACACAAAAATCTGAATTTTATAACATTTAATTAACAATTTGTCAAATGAATAAACAGTGGAATAGATGAATAATAACCGTGTGATATGATTGAAGATGGATGTGTTTGCATGTGATGGAGGATGTATGAATGGGGTCCTTTGTTCTCACAAAGGAGTAGTGTGTGTGTGTGTGTGTGTGTGTGTGTGTGCGTGTGTATGGATTCAAAATGGAGTCTTGAATACAAGATGGCTGACCCCTTTGTCTGGCTAAAGTGTGGGTGGCAACTTGCACTTTAACTTCCAAAGCACTTAGAATCAGTAGTAACTTAACCTTAAATCACTCAAAACATTTCAAAAGATCATGAAACAACACAAAAGATTAATCACAAATTAATATCTTTTAGTTTCAGCCTGGCCATGACAGAAACCATTTTAAGATACCAAACAATGATCAATAAGCAGTTTATTCTTTCAAAATGACCCGACGGACGTGTTTGGGACGAAAGAGGAAAACACGAAGCTACTTTTTAAGCAACAGCGCGGTTTTATTGCTTATTCTGGACTATAGAGGAAACGGGAGAAGAAAAGGAGAGAAAAAAATGAGTTTTCTGATCACCAAAGCAGCAAGGCGTCCCCCGCTGTTATGACTTGACGGTTCTCCGTTTTTCTCCGCAGTTTCCAGCGTCATCCGTCGGTTTGATGCTTTCTCCGTTGTTTGGCGTTCACGAGTGTTTCTCCACGGGCTGGACAGAGACAGCAAAGTTTCTTTCTGTGCTGAGTTATAACTTACAGCGTGCTTGATGGAGTTGTTGCTTTCCTCCGCAGTTCTGTGTCCTCAAACATCAGCTGGAGGGGAGCAGAAACGAGCAGATCTGATGGGCTTGCAGTTTAGTTTCCAGCAGTTCCGTGGCTCAACTTGGCACTTAGAGCTTCCGCGTGCTCAAGTTGTCGGAGCGTTGACAAGCGTGTCCTTACCGCCAGGTATCCTGGGCAAAAGAACGAGGTTTCTTTGTCTCTGCTGAAGATTTATGGTCTTAGTTTGCGGGAAAAGCTCCACGGCTTCCCGCACATGCGCAGAACGTGTTTCTGGTACTAGGCGGTGACGTCATCACAATGCTTCCGTGTGCAAAGCATCATGGGAAATGAAGTTTCTTGGCGCTGATGTGATTATTTGCTTTTCAGAACAATTTAAGCACAGTCATTTTGGGGAAAATCACTGCATAGTAATTTCCTCATGAGGTCAGACCCTCAACATTCCCCCTTTTGGTTTCGGGGATCGCGCCCAAAGCTCGATCGTCGGAAGCACAGATGGGTTTGTTCCTCATGAACGTAGGTCGACTTGATTGTCGGAAGCACAGGTGGGTTTGTCCCTTAGGACGTTGGTCTCCTTGGACGCCTTTGTCTTTGGTCTTTGTCTTGGATCCTGGCGCCCTTGGTCTTTGATCCTGGTCAGGCACAAAGAGGATAGGAAACGGGATAGTCCCCAACGCGCATAACGAGAAGAAGCCACTCACGCAGGTGGTACGCAATGATGATGTCGTCCATGCGAGAGGTAGTAGTGTAGAAGGAGGAAGGTCGGTGGGCGGTTAACTCCACGAGTGGACACAAAGGCATCTCACCGCCGGCCATACAGTTCAGTTTATGGAGCACGCGGTGATGTACGAGGTCCATAGTTCGCAAACGCGCATTGACCTATGTGGTCCCAAGATTCCCCCCCTTTTTGGTCCAAAGGGTGGATCAGGACAGTCTTTGGGCTAAAACAAGGACCATAAAACTAAGAGGTACTACAATGTGCTGGTGCGTCAGACAGAGTCATTGACAGACTGAGCTGGGCCGGCACATAACCACTAGTTAATATGTGACCAAGTACGAAACAAAAATACAGAAAACCCCCAAAAAAAACATATAACACCCAAGAAAATTCATAGCAACCTTGAGGTCTCATAAAATACATTCTTAGGTCATACATTCAGTGTGTAGCTTATAAAGAATGTGACATACTGCAACACTCAGATAAATATGTGAGGTAGACTAAAATGAGAACTACTCTTAGGGTTACAAAATAATAAAGAAAACGTTGCTCACCCCCTTTAGACAGGTGTGGTACATTCACGCTTGGAGTCTCCCAGAACGCGGTCACGAGGCACACCGTAGGTGAGCAAGTGCATCTTATCTTGGAGTTTCTTAACACGCCTGTAGGCGGAATAAGCAATCACGGCCGTGATGAGCCATCCCATCCCCAGGGCGACCAATGTGCAGATTAAGGTCGTATAATCTGTGTCAATGTGGCGTCTTGGGCGTCAAAGTAAGTTCACGCGGGTTTTGTGTGAACTTAGCAAATTTGGTTCCTTCAATCAGTAATTGTTGGTCAATTTCTAAATCGAAGGCAAAGTTACAACCCCGGAAAGCGTCCATGATCTCAATCTCTGAGTTATGCTGTTCGAGGTTGAGGTGATGGAGTGTCAGGTTTCTAGTTCAAAGTGGAAATGCCTACCGTCCTTTCAAATACCAATGTTCAGCATCGACCTAAACCTATAGATGTGAGGTGTCACAATTATGGGAACGTTTAACAGGAAACCGAGTTCTAATTTTTTTTCAACGTGAATGGGAATTGCCCTGCCTAGGCTGTACGCTAGGTGGATTTGTGAAAGGTGCACAGTAGAGGGGTAGCAGCTGTCAAGCTATCTTTGAGCAGGTCCAGTGGTACCAAGTACGGGGAAATACGACTTTCAACCAAGCTGTCCAGCGTGGAACTTACTTCCCTGAGCAGGTCCTGCATCAAATCTCTCACCACTCATGTGCACACAATATCCTGATGTATGGTTTCAGACAAAGTCTTGATTGCACGTAGAGATTCATTAATCAGAGCAGAATGTAGGTTGACAGTTACAAGAGTACCCTGTAAGGTTTTAGTAAGTACTTCCTGTTAGCGTTCTAGGAGGAGTTTCTCTTGGTTAGTGAAAATGACGGCGGGGGGGGGGGGGGGGGGGGGGGGGCTTGGTTCTTTGTCGGTTAGTACATGTTAGTGGGTTAAACGTGCACTTTCCCCCCTTTTCCATTTCCATGCATAGAACTATGTAGCGACTACGTCTACCTCCTGCGGGGAGTCTGGTCTCTGTACCCGCGGGGATGGTTTGACGTAGGGTTTGATTTGGTTTGCATGCACCCATTTGTAGACAGGCTCCTGTCTCGCTTTGGTGATGCGTAACCTGTATGCAACTGGAGAGAGTTTTGCCACGATCTCAAATGGTCCTGACCAGCAGGGCAGGAACTTCTTAGCTTTGCGTGCCGGTTGGGCGAACCGAAAGTAGAATACTTTGTCACCCACCTCGTATTCGCGGCTGGTTGTCTTTTGGTCGTAGTAGGCTTTAGCGCCTTCTACGTTGGTCTCCAGTTTCTTCTGAGCGTGCGCGAACGTAGCTCTGAGGTGTGTTTTCAAGTCTGCCACATACTGATGAGCGGTATAGGCAGTGGCAACACTGACATCCTCTGGGTGATACAGGAGGTGCAGTGGTAGAGTCATCAGTCTGCCGGTCATCATCTCAAAGGGCGTAACCCCCGTGGATCGCTGTGGAGTGGACCGTATGGCCATCAGGACCAGAGGGAGCTTGACGTCCCAGTCCTTCCCAGTGGAGCAGACGTACTTTTTGAGCATAGAGACGACCGTGCGGTTCATCCGTTCGACCTGTCCGGATGACTGTGGGTGATAGGGGAGGTGGAATCTCACTTCCACTCCCAGAAGTTCAAACAGGGACGTCATTACACTGGATGTGAAATGAGTTCCCCGGTCAGAGTCAATGCAGAGTGGAAGTCCCCATCGACTGAAAACGTGGTTAATCAGCAGTACAGCGGTTGTGACGGCTGTATCGTTTGGCGCTGGAAGGCATTCCACCCACTTTGTGAAACTGCAAGTTACAGTTAGCATATATTTGTTTCCTCTTGCCGATTTGGGAACCGGTCCAACCCAGTCGATCTGCAGGTGGGACCAAGGGAAGGTTATTCCCCTGCGTTGCAGTGGTGCTCTAGCAAGCGGCTGGGAGGGTTGAAACTGGGCACAGACGAGGCAGCCTTGGACATAGCTGTGTACGTCCTTGGACATCGACGGCCAATATGCTACTTCTGTCAGTGACGCGAGGGTAGCTTTTGCTCCGCGGTGACCTCCAACCGGAGTGTCGTGGGCGTAGGCAAGCATCACTCCTCTGTGGTCGAGTGGAACAACCCAGCGCGGCGGGCTGTGGTCGTCACGCATGTAAACTAACAAATCGTTTTGTAGTTTCAGATGCGTGAGTTGACGATGCAGGGTTACCAAATCTCGGCTTGCGCCAGTAGGTGGTGACGGTTGTTCAGGCATCGGGCCCTTTTGGAGAAGCTCGCGGATGAGCTTCAGGTCAGGATCTTGTTCCTGCATGGTGACTAGGTCCGCGTCATGTGGTTGTCTGCCTAGAAACACGGGTACCCCAATGTTCTGAGGTTCGTCTGCCTGTTTAGCATGGCGACGAGTAATCGCACAGACCTCGTGAACGGCCTTGGGAGGAAGCCACTCGTCTTTGAATTCCCAGCAGGTTCCCTGGTCAGCACCGAGCTTAGCAAGGCGGTCAGCTTCGTCATTACCATCTTTCTCTGGACCTATGGTCCTGGAGTGACCTTTGACCTTTTTCCAGTAGACCATTATGCCTTTCTCAGTGGTGAGCAGATCACACGCTAGGAATAACTCCGAGTGTTTCACATCTCTGTTCCTGGCGTTTTTCATGTGGTTCTCCTTCCACATGGGGAAGTGAGAAATGAAGCTGTGTCTAGCGTAGTTTGAATCTGAGCAAAGGACGATTTGAGTGATGTCCAAGGCTGCCGCCTGCTGGAGGGTTATCAACACTGCAGCAATTTCGGCGTACTGACTAGACTTTTGGCCCAGCCGGTAGTGATTTGGTTGCTTAGTGTCACAGTCCACCCAAACGACTCCAACCCCAGCACGGAGCTGGCCTTCGTGAAGGTAGGAGCATCCATCAGTGTAAACTTTCGGAAGCCCTTGGCAAACATTCTCATCAAAGTAGCGATGATTGGATGCGGTTGGGTAGACTGCGGCAGGTGTGTCCAGGGGGCCCATGACGGAGTCAGAGTCACAGTGCTGGCAGCCTGCTAGCCCTTGTCCTAGCGCTAGCTTGGTGTTCTGACCATACTTGACCTCAATGTTGTATCCTTGGAGCACCATCATCCACGTCGCAATGCGGCTGTTTGACACTCTTCCTTCGCGCAGACGCTGGCTGTTTAGGAAGGTGACAGGCTGATGACACGTTTCAATGATCACTTTCTGTCCACCGATGTAACTACGAAAGTGTTCGACGGCCCAGACTGTAGAGAGGAGAGCTCTCTCGCAGTCTGAGAACTGGAGTTCCACCTTGCTCAGAGGCTTGCTGGCGTATGCCACAACTCTCATGTCCTGATCGTGTTTCTGCTTCAAAGCAGCGCTCAGGCAGTGAGAGGAGAAAGTAGCCTCTATGTAGAACTCTTTATCCTTGTCTGGGTAAGCCAGACAGGGTGCGGATGCCAACTTCTGTTTTAGGAACTGGAAGGAGAGTTCTTGGGGTCTGTCCCACACGAAAGGTGTGTCGTTCCGAAGCAGCTCAGTGAGGGGCCTCACTGTTTCAGCGTACTCCTCAATGAACTGTCTGGAGTAGTTGCAGACTCCGAGGAAGCTCCTGAGTTCAGTCAGATTAGCTGGGGCTTTGATGTCCTGAATGGCTCTAATGCGTCCCGCTTGGGGCTCGACTCCATTAGGGCCAACCAGCAGTCCAACATACTCCACTTTGGTTCGACACCACTGTCCCTTGAGAATCGCCAATTTAGCTCCGGCGTCAGCGAGCTGTTGCAGCACGTGACGGAGTTCGGCCAGGTGCTCCTCGAAGGTTCGACTCCTCATCAAGATGTCATCGACATATATGAGGTTCCCTCTGGAAGCAGCATCTGACATGGCTTTGTGGAGGAAGATGTTGAACTCGGCAGGTGAGTTAGAGTAGCCAAAGGGGCAGCGAATCCAAGTATATTGGCGATTTCCAAAGGAGAAAGCCAGTTTATACTGGTCCACCGGCTCAACCTTCAGGGTCCAGAAGCCGTTGGCTACGTCAACCGTAGAGAAGAAACGAGCATCTCTGACTCTGGCTAGCTCCTGATCTAAATGGATCATAGGCCACCTGGAGAGAGGTACTTGTTTGTTCAGTGCACGATAGTCTATGGTGAGACGCCATTTCCCAGTCGGTTTCAGAACCGGCCAGATGGGAGAGTTGTAAGTGGAGTTACACTCTCTGATGATGTTTTTCTCCTTCAGCTGATCGAGGATCTCCTGGATCGACTCATAAGCAGCGAGGGGAATCTTGTACTGACGTACAAAAATAGGAGGGGCATTCGGGTTCGTCGGAATGCGAACCGTGTGCAGGTTTGTGAGTCCACAGTCCAGGGAGTCCCTGGATAAGATGGACTGAAACTCATAGAACAGGCTTCTAAGCGCTGCTCTCTGCTCCTCTGACTCCAGCGCATCCGCTTTGTCAAGCTGCTGGCTGACTTCGGCCTCGAAGCCGTCATAAGGTTCAGAGGAGGAGGGTCTCTGGTGTTCCGGGCTTTCAACCGGTGACTCAGAGGGTTGAGTATTTATTGCAAAAACCGTTAGACACTGACCGCCGTCAGTATCTAAGGTTGCACTGCAAATAGGTTCCTCAGGAAGGGCTTCATGCCGCTTGATGGTAATCATTTGTGAAGGGAAAGTACTGAATGTGTCTACACCAACCTGTCTGTCGTTCAAGAACAACGGAAGTTGTCCGATCACGGGGACTGAAAGTTCGAAGTCATGGAATGAGCTATCTATCAGCATGCCCAAGGGCTTTCCTGCCGGCAGGTGGATAGGACTCTGGGTCGGATTTTCGACCAACAAGTACGCAGAACGATTGTTCAGCTCCAAGAGTGGCGTGCCACAGACGGCTAAGTTGAGCTCCAAGAAGTGTGGTGATGGCTGGAAGAAGGCCTGTGTGCCTGGCAGCTTCTGATGCTTCATCAGAGTCAGACGAACAGGCACTCCTTTGACCAGTGGGGGCAGAACCGTGCTGGCCTCAACCACTGCACGGCAGGCCTGTGGAATGGTCTGACCGGACAGCAAGTGTTCAGGGCCTTCTGAGCCAGGCTCAGAGGATGGTGTGGCCCGGGCCCAAAGGACTTGATTGCAAGTGTCCAGCTGGGCACCGAGTCGAACCAGCAGATCTGCTCCAATGAGTGCAGGTGGATCAAGCTGTGGTATGATGCTGAATGTATGTGTGAGCTGTCTTGCTCCAAGTTGGATAGTCAGAGAGCAGACCTCTGGCGCTTTCAGGAGCCTCTGCGGCCAAGTAGGTGACAAGAGCCGATGGCTATGTGTCACACTGACCAGAAGGGGGTCCTTCTGACGCAGGTGTTCAAACGTCTGCTGGCTGATGGCTGACTTTTCTGACCAAAGAGCAAGGCGAGCATCTGAGATGTGGGTGCAGTTGATGGTAAGACCACCAACTATGTGTGGTGCATATGGCTGCAGGCTGACGTTCTTCAGCGAGCAGAGAAAAGATGAATGTGTGCGGAACGGAGTTCCAGGAGCGGTTTCATGCCTTTGCAGGCGGTCATCGTCTGTGGGAGCCGTAGGGAGGGGCATGACCTTGGAACAAGGGTTTTGCGGCTCACTTAGGCTGACTTCAAGAATGGAGGATGGTCGGCTGCTATCTGGGTTCCAGGGCTTAGGTGTGTCCACCTGGGCCCACAGTTGACCCTTCTGGCAGTCGATGAGGGGAGCTAGACGTTCAAGCAGGTCCTGACCAATGAGAAGTGGTTCAGTGTCTAGCTGGCAGACATAAAACGGGTGAACCAGAGTCATGTCTTGGAAGGTGATGTCCAGCCACGCCCGGTGAGTGATACACTCCCGGGTCTGGGTGTAGCTGGTGATTTTCAGGTCACAAGGTTCAACCTGGACTGGTTTCCCGAGCGACCGCATGGTGTCAGACACGCGATGGAACAATGTGGAGCACATCAGGGTGATTTCTGAGCCGGTATCCAGCAGAGCATCAACCTGTATGCACCCACCTACGTTGGTGCTACAGTACAAACGGCGAGCATGATCATGGTTTGTTAAGTCACCAAGGAACTTCAGAAATTTAGTATCAGGTTTCTCTGGGGGGTAGATTTCAGGAGACTCCTGTGATCTACCCGTAGTGTTCCCCCAGCTGATCAGGTAGGTCCTGGCCACGCTGGGGGGTTGAGCCACGCCTAGTCATGCTGACGTTGGCTCTGGGTCTGGCTTCTTAGAAGACGACTTTGGTGTAAGGGTTTCTTCTGCAGATCTCAGCTGTTCCTTCTGTTTAGCTAGGAACTGCTGAAACATCTCCTGGACGTCGGCTTTGGTCAGAAACTCATCTGCGGACTCGCGTCCGGGACCTACCTGTGGGCGGCGCTCCTTAAACCTTCCATTGTTCCGACCTGCCTGCCGTTGGTTTTGGTTGGGCCACTTCCTGTCTGATTGTCCAGACCTAGGTGGCCAATATGCACCCCCCTTCCCCTGTTGAGGAGATTGGGACTGCTCTCGCGGTTTAGCAGGTCTAGGTTTAGCAGATTTTGGCTTAGTGGGTGGAGCTTCTGTGCCTTCAAGCTCCAAACGCGGCTCGGCGTCGGGAGCTAGGTGCATGACGCGGTGATGTGCATCAGGCTTTTGGGGCTTTCCGCCGGCTTCCCAAGCCTGTTGAGCATATCTCCTAATCTCCTGAGTTGTCAGTTTTTTCATCCGACAATACATTGAGACTTCGGAGCGAACACACTCGTGCAGGTTGTGAATGAAAAGGGATCTGAAGGCAGGGTCTTCCTCGAGCCCAGGGCCGTATCGACCTTGGAAATAAGCACTTTTGAGTCTGCGATAATACTCTCTGGGGGGTTCGTTCCTCCCGTGTTTGATGGAGAAGGCCCCCATTGTAGCTGACGCGGAGTCTGCATACGTGGCGTATTCATCCCTCAACGCTCGGCAGAGCGAGGAGTACCGATCTCGAATGTCAGGTGGTAGAGTTTCCATGAAACCGTGCACCGTTCTAGATGTGGTTTTCCAAATTAGCTTGAGCTTTTCCCTTGAAGAGGGTGCTGGAAGATCAAGCAGACAACGTTCTATCTCCCTGAGATAATCGTCGACATTGGATTAATTGGTGTTAGGATCAAAGCGTTCTATGTCTTTAGCTAGCGATTCAATTTGACGTACACGGAGCCCTGACTCACGGTACGGCGCGTCATCCTCTGACTCTGACCCACGGTCTGTCTCAGAGGGTGCTGGATATCGCTGGTGTGCTCTGGGCTCCCAATGTTGACTCCTGGGGCCCAAATCGGGGTCCGGCATGTTGTGGCGGGCTGCTGGCACGTCACGTGGGTGTCTTGGGAGGTCCTCCTCCCGGAGCACGTCTGCGTAGTGCAGCCTGCGTCTTTCAACTGGGGCTTCTGCGTAATACGCTCTCTCCGGGTACGGACTGGCGTAGGATGCTTTGTCCTGCAGCTGGTTATCGGCATGCCGAATACCGGAGTAGCTAGGATGGGTGGATGGTTGAGGTGCAGGTTGGGGTGCATAACCCCAATCGGCACCTTGCACCCTTCGTGGACTGGGGGAGCGGTCTAAATAGAGGTGCCGCTCAGCTGGTCGACTTCTCACTGATTGAGAAGGCCGTGAAGATGAGGGTGGTGGTCCAACCTGGGGTTCGAGGGCGAACTGCCCTCGGCCCCTAGATGGTCCTGAATGCCCTATAGTGTGTGTAGGGAACGGGGCCGAAGGTTGGGACAGATAAGCTTCATCTCTCCCCTGCGGCGTGCGTCCGTCCAGAGAGTCCCACACCACATACTGTTGATTATCGTATGGAGACGTATCAGGAGGTAGCCTACCTTTACGGCGGGACGGCGGTCCCTCGCTACCTTGGGTGGAGGAAACCAATTGGTCTTTGGCGATCGTCCTGGGCGGACCCTGGTTGGCTTTGCCGGCTTGCTTTCGTACCAGTGTGGGAGAGCACTCTGGCTCAGCCTCAGAGTCACGGTGTTCCCCCCCTTTCCACTGTCTGTTGTCATCAGCAGAAGGGGGCGGGGTCTTCTCCCCATCTTCCCCAGAATCGGTGCTGGTGTTGTCTTCCTCGATCAGCCTTCCATTTCGCTGTTTTTCAGCTAGCATACTCTGGAGGTTCATGATCTCTCTATCATGTTGGAGTCCTCTCTGATAGAGGATCAGGGCTAACTTAGCTAAGTGAACCTGGATTGGTTTTGTACCATCCGGGTTTTCTATTTGATCGATTACAGCGTCAAGCTGTTCTTCAGTGAAATCCCTAGAAGGGTAGTCGGGTTCTCGAGCAACCGCGACCAGTTTGGACAATATTTGTCCAGAAAGTAGGCCAGGTTCATAGTCGTGGGCCGCAGCGCCACCTGGTTGCTGGGAGTTAGTCAGTTCACTACTCTGTCCCTCCATTTAACAACCAAACCAAAAATAGCCTAGTAGAGCTTCTGCAGATAGCTCAAGCTGCACCTTTTGGGCAGCAACTGCTAGCTTTGTAGCAGAAAAACACTAAATTAACCTTTGTGCGCACAGGTTTTAGCGTTTTAAGATTGCACGGAATGCCGTGACTAACGCCTAAAATACTATTCCTTTCAGTATTTTAGCAAAAGCTGGTGCGTTGCCGTAGCAACGTCTTACAACACTTGCAGTGTTAAATATGCTAGTTATTCCTTCAGAATATTAGCAAACAAGGTGTTATCAGTCTTTGAGTGAAGGTTTCAGTTAGTTACAATAGCCACTGTGAGTTAAAGTCGCTAAATTAGCAGTTAATTTTAGCCTAAAAGGGTTAGTCAGAATTACTTACACACTGCACCTTTAATGAAGAACTGAATTTTAACCTAAAAGGATAACCAGAATTAATTACACGTTGCACCTTTAAGGAAAAACTGAATTTTAACCTAAAAGTCAACCAGAATTAATTTACACGTTGCACCTTTAAAGAAACACTGAGTTACTGGTGAGAGTTCGATGCAGCTTCCTGCTCAGCGAAATCAGCACCACTCTGTTGCTGGTTCAAGGCTGAACAACTGATTATTTTTAATTCAGCTCTTTGGATTTATTTGTTTGTTTGTGCCGGATAGAAATCTCTGTGTATCCAAGCCTCACGCGGGCTGCACCAATAAAATGTTGGGGTTATTAGGAGCGAACAATTCGTAAGCTTTAACTTACTTTTGGATTCTTCAATAAATTCTGTAAATATGGAACTATTTACTGATTTATTAATTAATTAAGATATTCTTAGATATCTTCGGGGCACCACCCTTTAATTAGAAAGGGAAATGAATCCAAAACTCTTATCAGTCTTTCTTGAAGTTCGTAGAATCCTCGGAGCAGAGACTTCTCTTCGACACAACAAAGCTACTGGACACAAAAATCTGAATTTTATAACATTTAATTAACAATTTGTCAAATGAATAAACAGTGGAATAGATGAATAATAACCGTGTGATATGATTGAAGATGGATGTGTTTGCATGTGATGGAGGATGTATGAATGGGGTCCTTTGTTCTCACAAAGGAGTAGTGTGTGTGTGTGTGTGTGTGTGTGTGTGTGCGTGTGTATGGATTCAAAATGGAGTCTTGAATACAAGATGGCTGACCCCTTTGTCTGGCTAAAGTGTGGGTGGCAACTTGCACTTTAACTTCCAAAGCACTTAGAATCAGTAGTAACTTAACCTTAAATCACTCAAAACATTTCAAAAGATCATGAAACAACACAAAAGATTAATCACAAATTAATATCTTTTAGTTTCAGCCTGGCCATGACAGAAACCATTTTAAGATACCAAACAATGATCAATAAGCAGTTTATTCTTTCAAAATGACCCGACGGACGTGTTTGGGACGAAAGAGGAAAACACGAAGCTACTTTTTAAGCAACAGCGCGGTTTTATTGCTTATTCTGGACTATAGAGGAAACGGGAGAAGAAAAGGAGAGAAAAAAATGAGTTTTCTGATCACCAAAGCAGCAAGGCGTCCCCCGCTGTTATGACTTGACGGTTCTCCGTTTTTCTCCGCAGTTTCCAGCGTCATCCGTCGGTTTGATGCTTTCTCCGTTGTTTGGCGTTCACGAGTGTTTCTCCACGGGCTGGACAGAGACAGCAAAGTTTCTTTCTGTGCTGAGTTATAACTTACAGCGTGCTTGATGGAGTTGTTGCTTTCCTCCGCAGTTCTGTGTCCTCAAACATCAGCTGGAGGGGAGCAGCAACGAGCAGATCTGATGGGCTTGCAGTTTAGTTTCCAGCAGTTCCGTGGCTCAACTTGGCACTTAGAGCTTCCGCGTGCTCAAGTTGTCGGAGCGTTGACAAGCGTGTCCTTACCGCCAGGTATCCTGGGCAAAAGAACGAGGTTTCTTTGTCTCTGCTGAAGATTTATGGTCTTAGTTTGCGGGAAAAGCTCCACGGCTTCCCGCACATGCGCAGAACGTGTTTCTGGTACTAGGCGGTGACGTCATCACAATGCTTCCGTGTGCAAAGCATCATGGGAAATGAAGTTTCTTGGCGCTGATGTGATTATTTGCTTTTCAGAACAATTTAAGCACAGTCATTTTGGGGAAAATCACTGCATAGTAATTTCCTCATGAGGTCAGACCCTCAACAATGGGCCATTCCCATCTGTACCAGGTTGGCCCGGGCCGGGTAGCCCCAGTCGGCCCCAGCCTGGCCCGGTTGATTCCACACATCCTTGTCTTAAGCCCATGTGGGCTGATTCTACCCACCAATCAGAGGCTTGCTCTAATGGAAGGTGTGAATTTGCTGTCAGCAGTGGGTGTGTTGGCCCTGGTCGGCCTGAAGCAGACCCCCTCGAGAAGAGGGCTGAGAATGAGCCTTGGTTGGCCCGGAAAAATACCAGGCCACCCAGATATGTAAACAACCTACACTACCCGGCCCGGGCCGACCCGGTACAGATGGGAATGGCCCATAATCGTCTACTTCCCTCTGGTGGAGGACCTACAGGTAGAAGGGGCCAATTTAGTTACTGTATTACTATTATTGTTGTAGAATTAAATCATAAACAGATTAAGTAGTTTTAATCATCCAATAGTTCACTTTTAAAAGGGTTACATTTTATTATTTCATATCTTAAGATTTAAAGAAGTAACATTTGTGTTTAACGAGTTAGGATGGTGAGCTGCGCAGTGATTAGAGCTGTTGCCTTGCAGCGAGAAGGTCCTGTGTAACCCTTTACTAACTATGTAATAACCGAGTAACATATATTTAATAATAAAAGACAATTCTGGACCAGTCTCAGAAGATATAAATTGGTACGGAGAGCCAAGGTGAACTTAAATATGGATGAATGCCACAAGGTAAGTTTTTTCCTTTATGTGTACTCAACAATAACAAAACACAGTTGACAATCTGAACACAGTAGTGCAACCCAATCCTCCGAACACTGAACAAAAAGAAATTACAATTGGCCGGCAAAACGTACATTAACAAGGAAAAATAAAGTATTAAACCCACTTTAATACCCTTCAATCGTTGGGGCCCTTTTTTTCTCTTTTCCCTTGTCACTGGTTTGTGTCCAATGCAACAATTCAATTGTCCTACCACACAGGCAGAGGAAAAGGAAGGGTGCCACACCCTTTTCTGTCCTGAGGTTCCACTGGCTCGCCACCCAGCGTCCGCTGGGAGTCTTCTAAGGATTCAGGTTCCAGGATCTGATGCAACTTCGCAGGGATGCTTCAACCGAGCAAGTTCAAGGTTCTTTATCCGGATCTGTCCAATACTAAAAAAAACCTGACCGTCAAGTCAAGATGGGGTCTCTCAGATTGATCCAGCATCGGTGCCGACCGAGTGCCAATACCGGAGCTCATGCGGATGGCGGAAGATTTTAGTTTTCAATTTCTAGCAATGACACGAGGCTGTTTCACTCACAGGAAGTAAGGAACCAGAAGTGTCATGACCTTGGTCTGTTTTAGCGTTCCAATTGGTCGGGTTTTCCCGAGGGATCATGGGAAACGTAGTAACACCATATTTTGACAAAAAATCCATTAACTAGCAGTTTTTTAATCAATGAAATCTTATTTATTTGGCAGTTTACCAATAAAATACTTATTTGATGGTTTTTCCTCAATTTATGTCAGATCTAATTATTTAAGCACATTTTAATGGAATGATATTTTATATAAAAATAGATTTCTCCTAAACCTTGGTTACAGTCTCCCCTGCTGAACTCATGTACGTCCCTGTACATGGAAATAATCAGACACAATGAATTTGAGGTTGGCATGGTGGAGAAGCTGTTGTGGCTACTCGATTATCATGTAAAGCATCAGACAATACAGTGGTCAGCCCATGAAAAAATGATTTCACTACTGTGACCAGGGGGTTTCCAAGTTCTGGATAATCAAGTCTCTTTGGTGGTTGACGTTCTCTGTCCGATCGCCTGATAGGGATGTCGGTAACAGTTATCTTTCCTCCTTCATTTGGCTCCAATCTGTCCATTCCAGATTCTTTATTCACACATTCCTCGTCTCCAGTTCTTTCAGTTTCATCTTCTCTACCTGTCCTCTGGGGAGACGTGGAAGGAAGTTCAACACCAGGGTCATTAGGATCAGGTAAGTTTACACTTTCCACAAAGGATTCCTCTTAAATTTGGTCGGTGTCAGCTCGGTGATTTTTGCTGTGTTCTTTTTCAGGTACTGCATCAGTGAGAGTGACTCTCTCAGCAGGTAATTTGCTCTGTGGTCTCATGATCATTGGTAGTTCTGTCAGGTTCTGAGGAACTTACTAGAACATCAGTAGACGTTTCCGGTGGTTTTGACATTTCAGGTAAGTGATCTGACACCTGCGTGTTTACTGGGCTCTCAATGAGATAGATATCTGGAGGTGCAATCTGTTGCCCATCTTGTTCGGCTGACGTTAGATCTTGCAGACGTTCTGGACTTCCGTGAGTTGGAAGCACACGTAGTTCTGGAGTGTCATCGAACCATATGACAGGGATATACTCTTCGTCTTCTTGCTCAGAGAATTCAGCATCTGCAACGGAATTAGCCCGAGTTACTACCCTTCGCTTCGCAGATGGCTTAACAGGGTCGCTGACCCGTTCCACGGGTAAAAATCCACACGGAAGAAGTAAATCTCTGTGTAATGTCCTCACTGGTCATGCAGAGGTCTCTGGTCTTACTTTGTAGACAGGTAGAGTACCCGCTCTGCTCACCACAACATGGACATTAGACTCCCATTTGTCTGAGATCTTGTGTTTGCCTCTTAAACGTACATTTCGGACTAGGACTCTGTCTCCGGGTTCCAAATCTGAGGTACAAACACGTTTGTCAAATCGCTTCTTGTTCTTTTGTGCAATCTTTGCGGCGTTGGTCGTAGCTAACTTGTAGCTTTGTTCAAGACGTGATTTCAAACTTCGGACATACTCTGAGTGCGATGAGTGTTGGTCATCCCGCAACGGTAGTCCAAATGCCAAATCAACTGGTAAACGAGCCTATCGCCCGAACATTAGCTCGTATGGTGTAAAACCTGTAACGTCGTTCTTCGTGCAGTTATAGGCATGGACAAGGGGTCTGACGAAATCCCGCCAGTGTGCCTTCTCTTGGTTCTCGAGGGTACCCAACATGGCAAGCAAGG
The DNA here is from genome assembly GCF_043380555.1 of Nothobranchius furzeri. Taxonomy (NCBI): domain Eukaryota; kingdom Metazoa; phylum Chordata; class Actinopteri; order Cyprinodontiformes; family Nothobranchiidae; genus Nothobranchius; species Nothobranchius furzeri. The sequence continues at coordinate 78,191,574 of NC_091747.1, read as the reverse complement.
TACGATTAAATCGTTCCACGGGATTACTCCGGGGGTGATATGGAGTGGTCCTGGTTTTGTGAATACCGGTTATCTGACAGAGTTCTTTTATCGTCCAAGATTCAAAATCTGGCCCTTGGTCGCTGTGCAGTTTTTCTGGCATGCCGTAATGCACCATGAAATTCTCCCACAGGCACTTTGCCACGGTACGGGCTTTTTGGTTAGGTGTTGGAATGGCAACAGCGAACTTTGTGAAGTGGTCCGTGATTACCAGGATGTCCTTGGTACCACTCTTATCAGGTTTGAGGGAAAGAAAATCTATGCAGAGAAGCTCGAGAGGCCTTGTGGTTGTGATGTTAGCGAGAGGTGCAGCTTTCTCTGGCGGCGTCTTCCTTCTGACACACCTGCCACAAGTTTTCACTTTCCTCTCCACATCCATAGCCATCTTCGGCCAATAGAACCTGCTCCTGACAAGGTCTAGAGTGCGATCAACTCCCATATGTCCCATGTGGTCGTGGAGACTAGTCAAAACTGTGCCTCGGAACTCAACAGGGAGGACAAGTTGATGGAATGTCTTGGGACCTTCTTGGCGTCTTCTGTATAGGACATTATTCACCAGCTCAAGGCGATTAATCTCTTTTAGTAAAAGGGGAAGTTCAGGGAGTTCCTCCCGCAGGGTAGGCGGTGGCGTCTCCCCACTCTCAAGTTGGGAGATGACATGTCTTAGACATTGGTCTGATCTCTGCTTAGCTGCAATGTCGGCCACAGACAGGTGAGTGACATCAGGGGATGCATCGGATCTATCTGCATTTTGGAAACAACTTGGCACTGCATTCCCGGAGATAGCTAGACACTTAACCAGAGCAATGTTGTCAACGTTATTTCCGTTGTCGTTAAAGCTGTAGATCAGCTGCCTCTCGCAAATTGCTTGGACAACTTCCTCGCTGACAGTGTCAACGTTCTCCGGATCAGAGAGGTGCTCCTTTGTGAACTGAAGGATTCGTTCTCTCTCTTTCTGTGACCTGAGATCATCCTTTAGCTTTCCATGCGGTCTGCGAGAAAGACCATCGGCATCGAGGTTCTGTCTTCCTGGGCGATAGATGAGTTTAAATGAGAATGTGGATAATGCTGCTAACCACCTGTAGCTCGTCGCATCCAGTTTTGCAGATGTAAGTACATAGGTTAGCGGAGTGCTATCCGTTACAACAGTGAAGTGATTTCCATAAAGATAATCTGCAAATTTTTCAGTGACTGACCACTTTAACGCCAAAAACTCCAATTTATGTGCTGGATAGCGACTCTCACTCCGTGACAGCCCTCTGCTCGCATAGCCGATCACTCTCATCCGACCCTCCTGTTCTTGATAGAGGACTGAACCTAGTCCAGTAGTGCTGGCATCTGTGTGAAGCACATATGGCCCCTGAGTGTCGGCAAATCCCAGCACGGGGGCGGTGGTCAGTTTGTAAATCACCTCTTCAAAGGCTTGTTGGCAAGCGGAAGTCCATCGTTCCCCAAAGGGCTCCTTTGGGTCTCGGTACTTGTCCAATTTACCTGGTGTCTTGAGTCCTTTTCGGGATGGTGGGTATCCTGAAGTCAGATCATGGAGAGGCTTCACAATGCAGGAATATCCCTTGACGAATCTCCTATAATATCCTGCAAAACCGAGGAAGGATCTAAGTTCTCTGAGACTTTTTGGAACAGGCCAGGTCTCGAGAGCAGCTGTCTTTTCCGGTCCGTCCGGACGCCATCTCTGGAGACCACATGTCCAAGGTAGCGGACTGATGTCTGGAAAAAGACACATTTCTCAGGGGACAATTTGAGTCCGAATTCTTTTAATCTGGAGAGCACCTTCATTAGCCTCTCCTCGTGTTCTTCAAGAGTCTTGGAGAATATTATTAAGTCGTCAAGGAATACGAGCACTTCTTTCAGATGCATGTCCCCCATGCACTTCTCCATTAACCTCTGAAACGTGCTTGGGGCATTTGTCACCCCTTGAGGCATCCTATTAAACTCCCAGAACCCGAGGGGGCACACAAAGGCGGTTTTTGGCTTATCTGCCTCTTCAACTTCTATCTGGTAGTAGCCAGATTTCAAGTTGAGCACAGAAAACCACTGGGAGCCATTTAGTGCACTAAATGTGTCCTCAAGCTTAGGAAGAGAGTATGCATCCTTGATAGTTTGAAGGTTTAACCGCCGGTAGTCAATGCATAATCTGACTTGGCCGTTTTTCTTTCTCACCACCACAATAGGTGAAGAGAATGGAGACTCGGATTCCCTGATAACTCCCGTGTCGAGGAGCTCCTGGATATGGTTGCGAACTGCTTCAATGTCCTGTGGGTGGATTGGGCGCGCACGCTGTTTGAAAGGGGTTTCATCAGAAAGCTTTATATGGTGCTTTACTCTGTCTGTGCGGCCAAAATCTGTGTCATGCTGTGCAAACACATCACCCATACTGTCCAATTGCTTTGCCATGTGGTCTTTCCATTCAGCTGAAATCGGGAACCCATCAAAATTTAAATTTAAGGTGGACTTTGGAGACGTCTTTGTTCCTAGTGGTTCTTGGGATGGTACGGCTGATCGTGCTGTACTGAGCTGCTTCGAACAGATGGTCTGGTAGGTGTTCATCTGTGCTATGATGCACTTTGGGGGAATAACAACATCATGATCAGACTCATTGCAGATGTGGACTGGTACCTTGTAAGGCCGCCTGGGCGTAAGTTGAACTAAGGTGGGTTTGACAACCAATCCTCCAGGCAAGGAGGATGAGTCTGGATGTTCCAGCAGGGCAGATTTCTCGTTTAGAAACCAACTGGTGGTTGCGACCCCCTCAAGTATGACAACCTGCCCAGCCGGGATCACTTGTGAGTTGTTCTCCAACCTCACCATGGCGTGAGGTTCAGGATTCGTCTCTCGTCTGTGCCTCACTTCAAGCACCTTAAGCACTGCCTGGTAGCCACTGGGAATGGGTTGATGTGAAATCCCAGTTTTGGAGCAGACATCGAAGAGGACGTCGAGAGTGTTGGTCCCTATCAACACGAGAGGTTCAATGACAGTGCTTAGATTGGGGACAACTAAGGCAAGTGTGGTTACATCAGTTGGAGTTCCTATAAACTCTTTTGGAAACCTGACGACCAATTCAACATAGCCTAAGTAGGGGATTGATTGCCCTGCGGCTCCCTCTACTTCCAGGATGTCATGAAGTGGTTTTATCTTCTGGTCTGAGAGATGCTGGTCATAAAACGACCGCGGAATTGTCATTACTTGCGACCCTGTGTCGAGCAAGCAGCTGATTTCCTTGTCTTTTATATTTATCAACGCTGTGCTTTTTGTTCCGACTAGTCCTTTAGGAAGCCTATACTGAGGTTTGTTATCCATTCTTGATTGGTCTTTGCTTGTGCAGGATTGACAGCTAACAGCAACACTTTTCACTGAGGGACTTTGGCTAGTCTCAGCTCCTGTCTGTCCCACAACAGAAGCTGTCAGCCGTTTAAATGCGACTTGGGGCTGGTCTTCATCTGCCACTCATTTTGCTTCTTCTCTAGCTGTTTACGCTTCTCAGCCACTAAAACAGGATTGGGGGCCTCTGTGCATGATGATGAAATGTGGCCATCCTCCCCACACTTAAAACAGTACCAGGGTCGGGGTTTACCCGTCTGCTTTGGGTCTGTCTGTGGTTTTATATCTCCACTTGGTTTTCCTTGGCTTTGAGCTCTTTGTGCTTTTGCCTTTTTATCCAATCCTTTTTTCTGCTCCATAAAGGAGGCTAGTTGGCTCTGTAATGTGGCAACTTGCTTGGCAAGACTCACGATTGCACTTGGGCAATTATCTGGACGTTCGTTTAGGTCTGCATCCACGCAGTGAGCCTGAATTTGAATTCGCTGACATGTAGTGCTCATATGTCTCTTCATGCGGTTGGCTTTTGTCCGTCGCCGATCTTCCTCTGTACGAAGCATTAACAAAAGCTCACCAAATGCTGGGGGTCTGCTTTTCACTTGTTCAAGCTGCAAGGTGGACAGCAGGGTGCTATCCCAGCAGCCTCTACAAAACTGCTTCAGGAGGTGTCTGTCGACTTCTTTTGGCATAACCCCACTCTCTGTACTGCCAGGTTTAACGCTGATTGTAGCCGATGAAGATACGTAGAAGTCTCCTCCCCTGGGTCTTGGAATGTGTTCAGAAATTGGGCGAATAACTCTTCCCCATCTTCCACGATACTGAAAGCAGAGTCAAGTAATTGCAGGAAGGCCAGAGGGGGAGAGTTTGGCTGCAGTCCATTAATCACATCTGATGCAAGTGGGAGCAAGCTCTCCACTATCTTTCTGGTAATCTGCAGAGGAAGCATGTTAGGGTCGCTCAACAGCAGTTCAATGTGTGACCTCCAGGTGTCGTAATCCGGTTCATTGTTGGGCCTTGGATTCTTTCCAGAAAAGGAGCGAAGTCTGACTTGGGACTGGAAATGAGGGTTGGTTGCTTCACTCCTCACAATGTGTTCCACTACGACCTTCTGAACTTCTGGCGGGTTCATGTCCTTTGCTGATAGCGAAGGGATCACTTTGGATCTAACAGCAGGATTGGTATCAGGTGAGGTAAGGTCACCCCTTTGATCGAGGGCACCTATGGGCAGAGAAGGGGGTTTCTGCCCTGTCGAACCCACTATCCCCTGAGAGTCAATGGTAGTTTCAGTCTGGGTATCAGAAAATGTCTCGGCCGTAGAACCAAGAGTTTCAATGTCTCTACTGATTTGAACCACTGCGTCTTTAAGAATGTGTTCATATTCAGCACCGCTAAGTTTAGCTACTGCTTTAAGATCAGAAAGGTAAGTTCTGGTAATAATACCACTGACTTTAGTTCGGTACACACTGCTCAGAGCTCTAATGGTGTAAACCACAGAGGGATCGTCCTTTAAGACGTAACGATAAGGTAGCATTACACTTAATGCCTCTAACGCAGCGCCATTTGAATACTCAACGATCAGGTTTTGGTAAAGTTCTGGTATCTTTTCATCAACTACAATAGTTCTATGGATAGATCCGTATTTCTGAAGGAAATCTATGACCTCTTCATCTTGTTCTCCTACCTGGGTAAGCCCACTGACAACAACTGCTTTGGGGACTTTTACACCACTCTTTAACAAAAAATCCATTTTGGGAAAACATTCAATATTGAAGTTCATTAAATGGCTCTCCTGGCTGGCTCGCCAAATTTATGTAACCCTTTACTAACTATGTAATAACCGAGTAACATATATTTAATAATAAAAGACAATTCTGGACCAGTCTCAGAAGATATAAATTGGTACGGAGAGCCAAGGTGAACTTAAATATGGATGAATGCCACAAGGTAAGTTTTTTCCTTTATGTGTACTCAACAATAACAAAACACAGTTGACAATCTGAACACAGTAGTGCAACCCAATCCTCCGAACACTGAACAAAAAGAAATTACAATTGGCCGGCAAAACGTACATTAACAAGGAAAAATAAAGTATTAAACCCACTTTAATACCCTTCAATCGTTGGGGCCCTTTTTTTCTCTTTTCCCTTGTCACTGGTTTGTGTCCAATGCAACAATTCAATTGTCCTACCACACAGGCAGAGGAAAAGGAAGGGTGCCACACCCTCTTCTGTCCTGAGGTTCCACTGGCTCGCCACCCAGCGTCCGCTGGGAGTCTTCTAAGGATTCAGGTTCCAGGATCTGATGCAACTTCGCAGGGATGCTTCAACCGAGCAAGTTCAAGGTTCTTTATCCGGATCTGTCCAATACTAAAAAAAACCTGACCGTCAAGTCAAGATGGGGTCTCTCAGATTGATCCAGCATCGGTGCCGACCGAGTGCCAATACCGGAGCTCATGCGGATGGCGGAAGATTTTAGTTTTCAGTTTCTAGCGATGACACGAGGCTGTTTCACTCACAGGAAGTAAGGAACCAGAAGTGTCATGACCTTGGTCTGTTTTAGCGTTCCAATTGGTCGGGTTCTCCCGAGGGATCATGGGAAACGTAGTAACACCATATTTTGACAGAAAATCCATTAACTAGCAGTTTTTTAATCAATGAACTCTTATTTATTTGACAGTTTACCAATAAAATACTTATTTGATGTTTATTCCTCAATTTATGTCAGATCTAATTATTTAAGCACATTTTAATGGAATGATATTTTATATAAAAATAGATTTCTCCTAAACCTTGGTTACACCTGGGTTCGATTCCCGGCCTGGGATCTTTCTGCATGGAGCTTGCATGTTCTCCATGTGCATGCGTGGGTTCTCTCCGGGTTCTCCGGCTTCCTCCCACAGTCCAAAAACATGACTGTTAGGTTGATTGGTCTGTCTAAATTGTCTTTAGGTGTGAGCGTTGTGTGTCTCTGTGTTGCGCTGCGGTGGACTGGCTCTCTGTCCAGGATGTACCCCGCCTACTTGCCCGTTGACTGCTGGAGATAGGCACCAGCCCCCACCCCAGCCCTAACCCTTTTTATCCTTCTAAAACACAAGTTGTTAAATGAAATTAAATGAACATGCCATCATCCACAACTCGGAAAAAGATGCTGAACTACCCCCCACTGCACCAGTTGGTGGCAGGACCATCTACATTAGTTGCACATCAAAGTACAGAAGAAGAATATTTTAGCTTGGTTACAGATGCTCCCAATCTGTGTACTCCTCAGAGTGAGTGTGTATACATGCAGCCAGTAACCCTTTTAAAACCCGAATATTCACAATAACCCGGTTCCGCAGGTCCATGTAAACACCGCCAAAAACCCAGATATGCTCATAAACGCGGTTACTACACCTGGGGTAACCCTTTTCTAACCCGAATGTTTGGTCGTGTAAACGCATATCGGGATGTCCCCATCAAAGCGTGTGTTCTGCGCATGCTCTGTTCGCAAGGAATCTTGGTCTTTTGAGTAGCGAGACGTCTTGTATGCGCCAGAACACCGGAAGTAAACAACAAGTTGGAATCAACATGGTGAGTCGCGGCACAGCACCGCACTTTTGGAGTGACGAGGAAACTAAATCGCAAACAAACGCGGTCGCTATCTCTTCCGAACTGGGAAACATGTTGTTGTTTTCACGGATACCGGAACAAGAAGAACCGGAAATGACGCATATTGCGTCTGGACGTAGTCCATACGTCCTGACGCTACCCCAACGTCCGCATTTACATCGGGTTATGCAAGTTAGGGGTAACTCTTTATATTTATGCTTGTAAACGGGTTATTCTGATCAACTCAGAAACTCGAATACCGACCTTAACCCGATCATAACCCGGATATTGGCTGCATGTAAACGTAGTCAGTGATGCACATACTGATGGTGACAGGATCAGGACAAATTAGATGGATGTGAAACATCAGAACAGTAAAAATGACTGTATGTCATTTGTTGGAGAGCACAGAGTGATGGTGTGAAGTAGGCTATGCCACCGGTTCTGAAAATCCACGTATCTCTCTATTACATGGAGCCACCAAGAATGAAGTTATATTAAAGTTAATTATTATTTTCCCCCAAAGCTGTTTTTGTGCGGACAGGAGCTCCAATCCCGGTAGAACAAATATACATACATTTAGAAGTATCTGTAGTAGAGTGGACATGACTTAAGGGTTCTTGCACTCTGAAGCTGTATGTGTTGACCCCGCTGCTGAACCATACCGAGCCCTCTTGATTCCACACATGATTGCCAGAAAGCTCGACACAAAATAGTTTCCAAACTTCCAAGTGAACTTTGTAAGCTATATGCTCTCTGTGTTAATATTGCTAACTTTTACATGAAAAAATACTTCTGACAAAAAATGTTTGTGGAGAAAATGTTTAGAAAGCAGACAGAGAGACAGTACAACACTCCTGACTTAGTTTATGAGAGGAAAAGGTAAATGGCCTGTATTTGATATAGCGCCTTCTAGAGTCCTGGAACCCCCCAAGGCGCTTTACAACACAATCAGTCATTCACCCATTCACACACTGGTGGTGATGAGCTACAATGTAGCCACAGCTGCCCTGGGGCGCACTGACAGAGGCGAGGCTGCCGAGCACTGGCGCCACCGGTCCCTCCGACCACCACCAGCAGGCAAGGTGGGTTAAGTGTCTTGCCCAAGGACACAACGACAGCGACAAACTGAGCGGGGCTCGAACCTGCAACCTTCCGATTACGGGGCGAGCACTTAACTCCTGTGCCACCGTCGCTCCAGGAAGTCACTCCTCCACAAACTTCTCCATATTTTATATTTCCCGTCACTCTAAATTTATTTTTCCTTTTTGAACGTGCAATTTCCATTTTTCACGTGTTGTCTACATCTCAGCACCTGTAACTCCATCACCACTGTAGCACATCCACCTTAGACTGTTGAACCCTACAGCGTCAGTCACATTTTCCCACATTGTTTGCAGTATTTTCTCTGCCTTGTGAACTGTGGATGTAAATGAAGTCTAACTCAACTCAAACTTTGAAGGAACTCTCTGATGTACATGAAATACTCCAACTGTCACCTGAGCTGCTGGTTGGAGGTTGCCGTTGGGTCACTATTAAACTATAAATAAAAACTTCACTGTTCACCAAAGAAGTTCAGCACTGACAGCAGATAGGTTTTTTAAAGTTGTTTATCCCCAACTTGTCAAAAATGAATAGTTGAGTGTGAGTTTGTTCTCTTTTCTCTTCATTCTAACCAAAATTCTTTACTCTTTATTTGTGCCTCAGATGCGCTCGTTTTCCTAAAACACCTCGTACCTCTGGGAGCAGAACAAGTTCAGACCATGTCTCTGCCCACTGACCCAGCACAGCAGTGCTATTGAAGCAATGTTGTGGAGATGCCACACACTCATGCGTACGCACACGCACACACACAGGCGTGCACACACACACACGCGCGCGCGCGCGTAGATGTCAGACTGGAGTTGAGAACAGTAAATAGCAACGTTATTATTTTAGAGACCGCGAGTCAAATGCCGCAGCAGTGTGTGACCTTTACAATGCTTGTGGGCTAATACTGAATTAAAAGTGAGCAAAAGTGGTGGAGGAAAGAAACTGGGTGAGCTGTCACGCCCAGATGAACACACACACACACACACACACACACACACACACACACACACACACACACACACACACACATATTGCATACTTTGAAAATCTAGCATTCAAGCACATGGATCTAATGCTGTTATCAGTGAAGCAAAAGACACTCATTCACGGTCACAATCACTTGCTGATGGTCACACTATGTTTGTATCATGCACAATACGATGTAAGTGAGTGCATCAGTGTGTGTGTGTGTGTGTGTGTGTGTGTGTGTGTGTGTGTGTGTGTGTGTGTGTGTGTGTGTGTCAAATCATGCAGTTCTGCAGTGAAAGGGACTGTCAGACTAGAGTTTAGCAGGGATGTGCTGATAGAGGTTTTAGAGCAGCAGACTTCTGCCTGAGGCCTAGAAGCATGGGGGGTGGGGTTGAGGTGGGGGGAAACAGCGCAGAAGAGGAGAAGCAAGTGAGATAAAGAAAACAGGAATGCAGCAGAAAATAAACAAGGTTATGGGGGTGGGGGTGGGGTGGGGCAAGGGATTTGAGGGAGGCAGGAACCAAGGTCAAATCAGCCAAGCAGAGAGAGAACGAGCGGCAGGTGAGTCAGGAAGGAAAGGATGGACGGATGGTGGAGTGAACGAGTGACAAAGAAAGTTGTGTGTGTGTGTGTTGGGGGGGGGGGGGGGTATTTGAAGTCGGAGACCTTTGCATGATAATTCCTTCATTAGGAAGGACCTTGACAGAGAATGTTCTCTCAACATCCTGATTTCCTGACTCCGCTCCTCCTCCTCCTCTTCTTCTCTTCTTTTCACTTCCTCTCCCCCCTTCAAACATCCCTCCACATGTACCCCCCCTCCACCACCTAACACAACCCTACACCCAATCTGCTTAGATTTCTTTTTCTCCCTGTCAACGTCACCGTTCTCATTATAGAATCCCAACTCAGCAACTAAGACAGAAAGAGCGACGGGGGAAGGAGATTATTGCAGCCTACTGTCATGATTTCTCTGTTTTCTTCCACACCTTTTTTTATTTCCTTTTTCCAAACGTACCACTCCCCCCTTCACATATGCAGGTTCAAGTGTCCTAATGAGATACATAAATCCTTTTGAAGGAGACAAGAGAAACCAGAGAAGCGTTTTTATTTTTTTTTCCAACCCATGTTGTTTGACAAACAAATGTGAAATCAATAGAGAGTAGCCCGAGGCTCTGAAAGTGCAAAGGGAAAAGAAAATAAAGGATGAGAGAAGAAAACTGAGCATAAAGTAAGAAGTTATGGTCGTGTGAATAATTTATTCACAATAAGTGACTCGGTGTTAGCACGAGGGCGCCACATGCAGCAGTTACACTGAAAACCGGAGTAACGGAGGCGTGTTTCTGGTGTCAGTCTGATGCTGGTGGAAGGGGAGGTAAAATACAACTACAACCTGATAAAAGCATTTTGCATAAACATGAAATGCTCTGAATAAAACACAAAAACCCAGCAGTGAGAAAGACCCAGCAATAGTTTACTTTAACATAATGTTTTATTTAATTAGTTTTATTAAGATTAAAACCTGAGCATAACGGTTTATTTAATAAAGTAACAAGTAAAATAGATAGGACAACAAACAAACAAACAATCTGTAATGTCAAATCACATTCAGATAAAAGTCTAATAAATGTCTCTCACTGGTTTTGTTTTCCAACAGCTGTCATGGTCCGTGGTGAGCTGCCTGCCTGTAACCCTGTTTTCTTCTGAGCATTGTCCACAGGTGGGCGTGTCTGAGAGCTACCAGCTGCAGCTGATCCCGTCATCAAGGCCCAGGGGATTTAAGGGGCAGTGTAACACTTCACCACGCCGGATGTTTACTCTGTTTGGGTAGCTCTAGCCTCTAACCTTCTCAAACCTGTAGCTATTTCTAGCTAACCTGCCACCTGAAAAATCCCTGATAGCTCTTCCCTGCTCTCCTTCAGGTTTCGCTCCACATTCCATCATCTCCATAACCAACCCGGACTCCTGCACTCCAGACCACACTGCCTCCTCCCCTGGTCGCCCTCTCTCAGCCGCTCACCTGCCCTCATCAACCTCCGCTCCTACATCACCCCTGGATTAAACAGTTTTTCGCCTTCTGCATCTCCTCTGCTCACCCGGACCTGACCAAGCCCTCCCTGTGCATTATACCGCTACCTGAAAACAGTAAGCTCCCGTCTCAAGACAAATCTCCATAATCCCACCAGATATTCACTCTGTCTCCCTCCTCAGAACCTCCTCCTGGAATCCTGCTACCAGTGCAGAGCCTCTTCTGTTCCCGTCACTCCTTTTAGCTCCTCATTTAAAATAAAACTTTTTTACACACTTACCTGTTTCTGTGAAGTGATTCTGCATGTCGTGGGTCAAGAAATTGCCACCCAACATGACAAAATCATCTGGCCAAAACGTTGACTCCATTGCAGAATCCAATCCGTCTGTGAACATCCCACCTGCCGTTTCAGATATACTCACCCGTCATGAACATGCCATCCACGGCTTGCTGGAGCAATTGTCCGACTCCCACAACAGTTACTCCAGATGGACACTATGTCACGCAATCTCACCGCTAAGATAACTCCCCCTGAACCTTCAGTTCAGCAGCCTCCAGTTTCTCCTCCGTCCGCATTTCCGGTTCCGTCTCTAGTAGTAAACTTCCGGGTGCCCAACTCTCCCCCATCAGACACCTATTTCGGTGAGTTCGGCAAATGCCGTGGTTTTTTATTCAGTTGCTAATTAGCTTTTGAGAGATCGCCTGAAGCCTTTGTTCTAGATTTAGTTAAGATCTTGCATATCATCGGGTTGCTCCGAGGCAAGGCTTTAGACTGGGCTGAGGCTAGGAGTCATGACGCCGGTTTTCTGCTCGGCCCCCTCTCACGGTATCTGACTGAATTTAACCAGAAGTTCGACCACTCTGAGTCCCCAGCCGAGAAAGCAAAACGGTTGTGGATCCTCTGTCAAGGAAAGCAGACTGTGGCCGAATTTGCTATTGAGTTTCGCACGCTGGCAGCGATTTCCTCTCTAGTTCGTGGCTCTCTCCTTGGAGCATTCACTCAGGTTTTAAACGACCGCCTCCAGGATCAGTTGGCGTTATGCCAGGAACCCACCGATCTGGAGGCTCTCATAGCTTTATCTCTGAAAATAGAAGAAAGACTCAAGGAGCGTTCAAGAGGCTCTCACATGCCCCATCCACCGCTAACCCAGAACAAAAATTCTCAACCACCAGTCGCATCACCGTCTGGAGACGAGCCTATGCAGATCGGCAGAACTCGGTTAACCCAGGAGTAGCGGCAACGCTGGGTGGTAATGGTGGTCCAGAATCCCGATGCACTCTTTCCTGTACTGTAATGTTTAATCAAAGAAGTTGTATGTTGAAGGCCCTGCTGGATTCCGGATGTGAACGTAATATGCTGGATCAATCAGTCGTTCAGAAGCTGAACATCCCCACTATTTCCCTTCCGACTCCTTTGAGAGCATTATCCCTGGATGGCAACACCCTCACCGCAATAACCCACCAGACCGTGCCAGTTAACTTAGTGGTGTCAGGCAACCACCAGGAAAGAATCTCGTTTTTTGCGTTTCCTTAACCACACTCCCCTGTAGTCCTAGGATATGACTGGCTAGTGACTCATAACCCCCAAATAAATTGGAAAACATCTCAGGTTACTGTTTGGAGTCCCTACTGTGTCTAATTGCCTTCGCTCTGCTTCACCTACCAGTCCAGCACCAACCTCCGACCCACCAGCTCCCCCCGACCTGTCAGGAGTACCGGAGGAATACCCCGATCTCTACCTTGTTTTCAGTAAGGAGCGAGCCTCCTCTCGACCTCCTCACCAACCGTACGACTGCGCCATTGACCTCCTGCCAGGCGCCACACTTCCAACCAACAGGTTGCATAATCTTTCCAAACCCTAACAACACAGCATGTCCACCTACATAACTGAATCGCTAGCATCTGGTTTCATCAGACCATCCACGTCACCCCTGGGCGCAGGTTTCTTCTTCGTCTCTAAAAAGGATGGCTCTCTGAGGCCATGTATTGACTACAGAGGTCTCAACCAGACTACCATAAAAAAAAAACAAATATCCACTCCCGTTACTTTCCTCCACATTTGAACCGGTACAAGATGCCACGATTTTCACAAAACTGGACCTACGCAACGCCTACCATCTCATCCGCATCAGAGAAGGCAACGAATGGAAATCAGCATTCAAGACTCCCTTAGGCCATTTCGAGTTCTTGGTCATGCCTTTCGGCCTCACAAATGCCCCTGCCGTATTCCAGTCCCTGGTCAATTCTGTTCTCGGAGACTACCTCAACCAATTCGTCACTGTGTATTTGGATGACATTCTAATCTTTTCCAGATCCCCTGCAGAACATCAACAACATGTCAGGGCTGTACTTCAATGCCTCCTGGAGAACCACCTTAATGTGAAGGCGGAGAAGTGTGAGTTCCACGTCCCCTCAGTAAAGTTCCTCGGTTTCATCCTAGAGAGCGGGCAGTTGAAGATGGATCTGGACAAAATCAAGTCAGTTCTCTCCTGGCCAACCCCCACCACATGTAAGCAACTTCAACGCTTTCTAGGATTTGCAAACTTTTACCGCCGTTTCATTAAGGATTACAGCCAGACTGCCGCTCCACTCACTCAGCTCATTTCTATAAATGAAGACTTTATTTGGTCCCCCTCTGCTGAGGAGTCATTTCAAGCCTTAAAAGACAAGTTTAAGCAAGCACCTGTTCTTACCCTTCCCGACACTTCCGCCCAGTTCACCCTGGAGGTTGATGCCTCGAACTCTGGTGTAGGTGCTGTGTTGTCACAAGTCTCTCCCTCAGATCACTGTCTCCACCCATGCGCCTTCTTCTCTCGACGCCTCTCGCCTGCTGAGCGGAATTAGGATGTTGGGGATCGGGAACTACTGGCCATTAAATTGGCTCTGGAGGAGTGGCGGTACTGGCTGCAGGGAGCAGAACACCCCATCATCATCTGGACCGACCATAAAAATCTGGCATATTTAAAGGAGGCTAAAAGATTAAACCCCCGACAGTCCCACTGGTCCCTATTTTTTTCCCGTTTCCACTTTCTCATCTCTTTCAGACCCGGCTCCAAGAACACTAAGCCAGACGCTCTGTCCATACTGTAATCTCCCGACAAGGACCCTGAATTTGCTCCGATCCTGCCACCATCCTGCATCGTGGGCGCAGTAGCCTGGGACATCACCAAAAAGGTTCAGGAGGCCCAACAAACTGAACCAGATCCAGGTACCGGTCCACCGCAGAAAATTTACGTACCTACCAGAGTTTGTGGTGACCTGATCCATTGGGCCCACACTGCAAAATTCTCCATTCATCCGGGGGCCGGTCCCACTCTAGCTCTCATCCGCAGAACCTTCTGGTGGCCGTCCATGTACAAAGGCATCCGTGAATACATCAACACCTGTTCCATCTGTGACCGTAACAAGTGCAGTAACCTGCTGGTCTTCTCAACCCACTTCCTGTACCCACTTGTCCTTGGTCCCACATTGCTTTGGATTTCGTTACTGGTTTCCCCCCCTCAAATGGTTTTTCTGTTATTCTCACTGTTGTTGACTGTTTCTCTAAGTCCTGTCACCTGGTTCCTCTCAAGTCACTCCCCTCCTCTGTCAAAACAGCCAACCTATTAATAAAACACGTTTTCCGTCTTCAAGGTATTCCTGCAGAAATCCTATCCAACCGTGGCTCCCAGTTCCTGTCCCGTGTATGGAGAGAATTTGCTAACCATCTGGGGGCTCGTGTCGCCCTGAGCTCCATATTCCACCCTCAGACGAACGGGCAGTGCGAGAGGATGAACCAAGAGCTCGAGGCCATGCTGAGATGCGTGTGTTCATCCAACCCCTCTGGGTGGAGTTCCCAACTTCCCTGGGTTGAGTATGCCCACAACGCCCACACCTCTGCATCCACAGGTCTGTCCCCATTCGAGACCATACTTGGTTACCAGCCCCCTCTGTTTCCATCTAATCAAGATCCTCTTGCCACTGCGCTCCAGTTCATTCGCCGTGCCAGGCGCACCTGGGCTCAGACCACGGCGGCTCTGCAGAGGACTGCGGACCGTAACCGCCATCTGGCTGATCGCCACAGGCGACCCGCTCCTGTGTATGTCCCTGGGCAGAAGGTCTGGCTCTCCACCAGGGACATCCATCTGAAGGACACCAGCAAGAAACCGGCTCCTCGGTTCATCGGTCCTTATTCCATTTTTGACATCATCAGTCCATCCATGAGAGTCCACCCGGTGTTCCACATCTCCCTGATTAAGCCAGTCCTCTCTAGCCCCCTGTGTCCTGCTCCCGCTCCTCCTCCACCTGCCCGGCTCGTCGGGGGTGGCCTGGTTTATCCGGTCCGTTGTCTCCTCAATGTCCGCCCCTGGGGCTGGAGCTTCCTGTACCTGGTGGACTGGGAGGGTTACAGTCCTGAGGATCGCTCCTGGGTGCCCCACTTGTTCATCACTGACCCTGATCTCATCAGAGACTTCGAGGCCTCTCGGGCTTCCTCCTCCTCCACCTCCTCCTCTTCTGCTCGGCCGCCAGGTGGTGTTCGTTGGGGGGGGGGGGGGGGGGGGGGGGGGGGGGGTACTGTCATGGTCCGTGGTGAGCTGCCTGCCTGTAACCCTGTTTTCTTCTGAGCATTGTCCACGGGTGGGCGTGTATGAGAGCTACCAGCTGCAGCTGATCCTGTCATCAAGGCCCAGGGGATTTAAGGGGCAGTGTGACACTTCACCACGCCGGATGATTACTCTGTTTGGGTAGCTCTAGCCTCTAACCTGTCTCGAACCTGTAGCTCTTTCTAGATAACCTGCCGCTTGAAAAATCCCTGATAGCTCTTCCCTGCTCTCCTTCAGGTTTCGGTCCACATTCCATCATCTCCATAACCAACCTGGACTCCTGCACTCCAGACCACACTGCCTCCTCCACTGGCTGCCCGCTCTTAGCCGCTCACCTGCCCTCATCAACCTCCGCTCCTACATCACCCCTGGATTAAACAGTTTTTCACCTTCTGCATCTCCTCTGCTCACCCGGACTTGACCAAGCCCTCCTTGTGCATTCTACAGCTACCTGAAAACAGTAAGCTCCCGTCTCAAGACAACTCTCCATAATCCCACCGGATATTCACTCTGTCTCCCTCCGCAGAACCTCCTCCTGGAATCCTGCTACCAGTGCAGAGCCTCTTCTGTTCCCGTCATTTCTTTTAGCTCCTCATTTAAAATAAAACTTTTTTACACACTTACCTGTTTCCGTGATTGATTCTGCATGTCGTGGGTCAAGAAATTGCCACCCAACATGACAACAGTTAAAACATTGGATTATCCTTATGGTCAGAAGAAGTTTAAACGTCTTGGAACTGTGGTTATTCAAAGAGCTTTCCACAACCAGTACTTCCTTGGACCGGGTCTGGTGGTGACCGGAGACTTGGTTTGGAAGGAATGATATTTAACTGAATCAATTCAAACAGTCATATGTGAATTTTCTAACACATTAGTCATACAATAAATCTTAATTATGTGTCAGTTTGTTCATAATTTATCTTAATTTGATACAAAATCATGTTGCCAACCCCTTGTCTCACGTTTCTCACAAGTTCTGGCTCCAGATGCCTTTAGTGATTCCTTACTGAGAAGACGATGCTAGCAACACAAGAGCGAAGCCCTGAGACTGACGGGAGGTAAGTGAGAATATGTGACATTGTAGTGGTCATTGAGCCTGGTTGTTTCAGTGGGATTTTAAACATTTTCAACAGATTTGCTAGAAAAAATATTCCTTAAAGCTGGGGTCCAAGGAGTGACATCAAGGAGATATTTTGCAATTTGAACGGCTATAGCTCCCACTACAGAGTCAATGTTAACATACAAAACTCATGCGGACCAATTTATTTCTACTGAGTCTGCAGTGACGAGAAACGTGTGACAACTTTGGTCAATGTTGGCAACCAAATTGTCAGTGGCATAAAACAAAAGTAGGACATTTGAAGTCAATTTTATTTTGAAATTCATCCTCAGAGTGACCTTCTCAGGCTTTCACAGAATGTGTATGTACCCTAACTTGGTTTCATAGGTCAGCAAACCCCTCCCAGTGTTGTTGCACATAATTTTTCACTGACTCAGGGAAGCTAGAGTTATTTTGACAGGACATGTGTTGTGCAGATCTAAAAAAAATTCAATTCCAGTGGCAAAAACAAGACCCTTTGAGTTTCTTGGAAATGATTCAGGATTATATAAACTCCCATGGAAATGCCGTTGTCAACAGTTTTAGCCCACTGGTTTTATTGTTATCTTCCTCAGAAACCCGCTTGAAAATATACAAATGTTTCTTTAAAGATTAACTTTACTCAGATGTTTAATAGATTTGCAGAGGTCTACAGTAGGAATAAATGCCTTGTTAGTCATACTCTCAGGATAAAATATCCGGTGTGCCTGTTTCAGCATGGAGAATTCAGCTGGAGGAGAAAGTAGCTTCAGACGGCAGGAATTGGAATCTTATTTCCTGATATTTGGACACATTTACTCTGAAAACAGCAATGCAACTCTTCCACTGACTCCATTTGTTCTGCAACATCAATGTTTTATCTCCATAAATAACACAAGTCTGAAGGATTTCTGCTATGTAGTGGAGTTGCTAATGCTAATAGTTAGCCTCTATTGGCCGAGACGTTGTCTGCTGTTTCCTGGACACTAGACCAACAACAGCCTTCCCCGTCGTGAGTCAAGATGGGTGAGTCCATGAATGTTAAGTGACAGTGTGATGTAGATCTGTCAGGCTTTTCAGATCTTAGAGTTTCACCGTCTATTTTCTATCAGAGGTAAATGCATAAGATAGGTGTAGGAGACTATTTTAATGTTCAGCCTGCATGAAAAACTATGGACTGATTATAATCAGAAACAATCAATAAAAAATGTTTTTTTCAGTAAAGTTGACGTTTAATGATTTTCTTTAACGTCCCTTATTTTCTCTGCCTGTGGTCCTGAAGTGTAAAATATCTAAAATTTCCCATCTCCCCCTCCACAGGTGGTCTCTTCCTTCCAAGCTCGGGTCCTCCACCAGAGGCCTAGGAGCTTGAGGGTTCTGTTCAGTACCTAAGCGGTTCCTAGAACTGAACTTTTCTGGACTGAGATGGCTGAAGTTTTTCCTGGGATCCACTCCTCCAGTTTGGGGGTTACTGCCCAAGTGCCCCAATGACCACGGTACCACCGATGTCTTCACTCTCCAGACTTTTTCAAGTTCTTCTTTGAGTCTCTGGTACTTCTCTAGTTTCTCATGTTCCTTTTTCCTGATGTTGCATCACTTGGTATTGCCACATCAACAACAACAGCAGTCCTCTGTTAGTTGTCCATCACCACAATGTCCGGTTGGTTCTCCATCACCATTTTGTCAGTCTGGATCTAAAAATCCCACAGGATCTTGGCTCTCTAATTTTCAACCACCATAGGGGGTGTTACCCACTTTGACCTTGGGGTTTCCAGTCCATCCTCTGCACAGATGTTTCTGTACATGATGCCAGTCACTTGGCTGTGGCGTTCCGTGTACGCTTCCCCCGCCAGCATCTTAAACCCTGCTGTAACGTGGTGGATTGTCTCAGGGGGCTCTTTGCAGAGCCTACACATTGGGTCTTGTCTGGTGTAGTAGATCTTGGCTTCTGTTGCTCTGGTGTTCAGGGCCTGTTCCTGTGCAGCCATGATGAGTGCCTCTGTGCTGTCCTTCAGACCAGCTCTTTCTAGCCATTGGTAGGATTTCTTGATGTCATCCACTTCAGTTATCAGTCTGTCTGTTGTACATATATAGTGTAGTATTATTTCTATCTATCTATCTATCTATCTATCTATCTATCTATCTATCTATCTATCTATCTATCTATCTATCTATCTATCTATCTATCTATCTATCTGTCTGTCTGTCTGTCTGTCTGTCTGTCTGTCTGTCTGTCTGTCATCTATCTATCTATCTATCTATCTATCTATCTATCTATCTATCTATCTATCTATCTATCTATCTATCTATCTATCTATCTATCTGTCTGTCTGTCATCTATCTATCTATCTATCTATCTATCTA